>NC_057811.1:163971961-164182812 GCF_018294505.1 Triticum aestivum | reverse complement strand
GCCGCACCCGCCGGAGCCCCGCCGGAGCCGCCCCGAGGAGGTAGACCTCGATGCCGTTCGGTTTGCCGGTTTTCTTCTAAAAAAACCTTTGTTTAAAAAAAACCTAGATCGGTTTTTTTTCGGTTTTATTATTTTGCGAGCGTTCACCGAACCGTTCGTTTTAACGAACGCGTTCGTCGGTTTTTCTCTGTTAACGAACGTCCGTTATTTAACCGTTCGTCCGTTTTTCTTTTTCGTCGGATTTTCTCGTTATTTTCTCAGATTCGATTTCTGATCGAATCTTCGATTTTGTTTAACTTCTCGCTCGTTTATCGGAATCAGGCGATTCAAGCGCCTAGAGTTTCGTCTCGAAATTCTCTTTCCGTTTAACCTACTCAAACAAGTTTTTGCTACAGTAAAATTTGACCTAGATCCAGATTAGCAAACGAAGTTTCTTTCTTTCGCCGTTTGACTTTCGTTGCTTCTTTCGAGTTGATTCTTTTTGCAAACCGGAGTTCTTAAGTTGAACTTTCTGGTTGGATCTTTCATTCGAGTTTTACCTGTGCATTAGATGAGTACTGATTGTATGCTTGTTTGTTTGCGATAGAGTACCCGGAGTGTGCCGCTTGTTACTTCGACTCGCTAGGTTTTCCGGATCATCAGCAAGGCAAGTAACACTTTGATCATATTCTGTTCATACCCAGTTTTATTGCATTAGATCTATTTTCCTCAAACACATTGCATGATTAGGATCTAAATAAACTGTGGGTATTGGGAAGTAGTTGAGGTAGTACCTATTACCTGTTTTACCTTATCAAACCCTTGGGAGTTACTTCTACGTTGCTTTATTAATGCCATGCTATGCGTAGACGTGGATTGGGTTTGAGAGATATTCATGACAGATGTGAGATTGTTAATAATGGTTCAACTTAAGGTGGCAACTAAAACTCACATCTGGGTGGATTGAGGCACCTGGAGAACCCAGTGTTGTCTGTATGTATAAGGTCCGCCACCCAGGCTCAAAGGGATCATAAGATTATTCATGCTAGAAACTTCCGTGTGCAGCCACAAGCTATTATGGGCTCTAGCATAGCTGAGTAGGTTACAAGATCTCTTGAAGAGGTGGACTAGCAGATGTAGGGGAAAGTAGGTGTACCGGTCCATCCAGAGTAAAGAGTGATTGTTTCTGAAAGACTGTGTCTCGGTCATCCGTTTCTCAAACATCATGCAGTGCGAGAATCAAGCGGAGGCGATCGAGTCTTGTGGGGAAAAGTGCACAAACCTCTGCAGAGTGTACAAACTAATCATGGTTAGCCGTGTCCCCGGTTATGGACAACTTGAGTATCTAGTACCTGGACTATCATTTGAATCTCATCACCGTGATACTTATAATTAATTTTGTTGGGTTAATGATGATACCTAATTGGGATTGATTTGGAGGTACCTTCTCAATGTTTCAACCACCATGATAGTTAAATAAAATTTATTCCTTTTGAAGTAGGATAAAATTGGCTTTTCGCAAAAACTGTAACCATAGAGCTTTCCACCAGCCATATATGCATATAGTATAGCATTATTATTGTTCATTGCTCTCTATGTGTTACTTTGCCAGCATATTCTATGTGCTGACCCGTTTTCGGGCTGCAACGTTTCATGTTGTAGACTTTTCAGACGACGAGTAAGGTGCCTTAGGTCGTGGTCTTATACTCAGTGATGCCGCTGGAGTTGATGGACTCACTTATTTTCCAAGTCTTTCGCTGTTATCGTTATTAGATGGCCTTAAGCCATGTTTTCATATTTAACTCTCCGGAGTTACTCGATGTAATAAGTGTGTGATTGCTACTCTGTTATAAATCCTCCATTTGTATTGTGCGTGTCAGCATTACTGATCCAGGGATGACACTGGTGGCGGCTCCGTATCGTAAAACGCGATGAGTCCGTCTCTCTGATTTTTTTCTCCCCGAAAGTGAATATATGGAGTTGGAGTTGAGGTCGGTGGAGCGTCAAGGGGCCCACGAGGCAGGGGGCGTGCCTAGGGGGCAGGCGCACCCCCCACCCTCGTGGACAGGGTGTGGGCCCCCTGGCGTGGATTTTTTTTCCAGTATTTTTCATATTTTTGAAAAAGATGTTCCGTGGAGTTTCAGGTCATTCCGAGAACTTTAGTTTCTGCACATAAATAACACCATGGAAAGTCTACTGAAAACAGCGTCAGTCCGGGTTAGCTCCATTCAAATCATGCAAGTTAGAGTCCAAAACAAGGGCAAAAGTGTTTGGAAAAGTAGATACGACGGAGACATATCAACTCCCCAAAGCTTAAACCTTTGCTTGTCCTCAAGCAATTCAGTTGATAAACTGAAAGTGATAAAGAAAAACTTTTACAAACTCTGTTTGCTCTTGTTGTTGTAAATATGTAAAGCCAGCATTCAAGTTTTCAGCAAAGATTATGACTAACCACATTCACAATAACTCTTAGGTCTCATGTTTACTCACGTCAATGGCATAATCAACTAGCGAGCAATAATAATAAATCTGGGATGACAACACTTTCTCAAAAGAATAATGATATGATATCTCGCTAGCCCTTTCTGAGTCGCAAAACATAAATGCAGAGCACCTTTAAAGATCAAGGACTGACTAGACATTGTAATTCATGGTAAAAGAGATCCAGTCATAGTCATACCCAATATAAATTAATAGTAATGGATGCAAATGACAGCAGTGCTCTCCAGCTAGTGCTTTTGATAAGAGGGTGATGACTCAACATGAAAGTAAATAGACAGGCCCTTCACAGAGGGAAGTAGGGATTTGTAGAGGTGCTAGAGCTCGGTTTTGAAATAGAGATAAATAATATTTTGAGCGGCATACTTTCATTGTCAACATAACAACCAAGAGATGGCGATATCTTCCATGCTACACACATTATAGGCGGTTCCCAAACAGAATGGTAAAGTTTATACTCCCCCTCCACCAACAAGCACCAATCCATGGCTTTCTCAAAACAACGAGCGCCTCCAACTAGCAACAGTCGCAGTGGGAGTTTTGTTTGCAATTATTTTGATTTAGTTTGCATAAAGCATGGGACTGGGCATCCCGGTGACCAGCCATTTTCTCGTGAGTGAGGAGCGGAGTCCACTCCTCTTGAGAATAACCCGCCTAGCATGGAAGATACGGACAGCCCTAGTTGATACATGAGCTATTCGAGCATACAAAATAGAATTTCATTTGAAGGTTTAGAGTTTGGCACATACAAATTTACCTGGAACGGCAGGTAGATACCGCATATAGGAAGGTATAGTGGACTCATCTGGAATAAATTTGGGGTTTAAGGGATTGGATGCACAAGCAGTATTCCCGCTTAGTACAAGTGAAGGCTAGCAAAAGACTGGGAAGCGACCAACTAGAGAGCGACAACAGTCATGAACATGCATTAAAATTAAGAAACATTGAGTACAAGCATGAGTAGGATATAATCCACCATGAACATAAATATCGTGAAGGCTATGTTGATTTGTTTCAACTACATGTGTGAACATGTGCCAAGTCGAGTCACTTAAATCATTCAAAGGAGGATACCACCCCACTATACCACATCACAACCATTTTAATAGCATGTTGGCACGCAAGGTAAACCATTATAACTCATAGCTAATTAAGCATGGCATAAGCAACTATGATCTCTAATTGTCATTGCAAACATGTTTATTCATAATAGGCTGAATCAGGAACGATGAACTAATCATATTTACAAAAACAAGAGAGGTCGAGTTCATACCAGCTTCTCTCATCTCAATCAGTCCATCATATATCGTCATAATTGCCTTTCACTTGCACGACCGAACGATGTGAAAATAATAAGAGTGCACGTGCATTGGACTAAGCTGGAATCTGCGAGCATTCAATAAACAGGAGAAGACAAGGCAATATGAGCTCTTGTTTAAATTAACAATAATGCATATAAGAGCCACTTCAACAGTTTAATTTTGGTCTTCTCCTATCGACCCCCAAAGAGAAGAAAAGAAATAAAACTATTTACATGGGAAAGCTCCCAACAAGCAAAAAGAAGAACATGAAATCTTTTTGGGCTTTCTTTTTAATTATTACTACTACAACAAGAAAAATAAACTAGATAAAAGCTACACTAAATTTTTTGTTTTTCTTAAGGTTTTTCAAACACACAAGAAGAAAGCAAGAAAAATAAAATAAACTAGCATGGATATTACAGTGAAAAACTATGAGCACCGACATCTAGCAATGAGTGTGAACATAAATGTAATGTCGGTGAGAGATACGCACTCCCCCAAGCTTAGGCTTTTGGCCTAAGTTGGTTTATTGACACGGATAGCCTGGCGGATATCCATAGTTGTAGCCGGGGTCGTACTGCGATGAAGAAGACTCTGACTGCCACTGGTTGGCAATCACTCCGGATCCCACTGGTAATTAGACTGTCGTGGAGGTTCAAATTGTGGTTTCGGCTCCGTGGCTGGTGTAGGGTTCCGGTAGGCGTGAATGGCCGCCAACGGAACGAGATACGGACTGTTTGCGTTGGTCGCGGAGGAAGTCGGTGAGGCCTGCATTCTCAGCCAATTCATAAAATCATCATAAATCCCGGCTGCTCTCAAGAAATCATTGGAAGGCCATTCACACGGCCGAACCTCCGCGGTGCGGGGCAAATTATATTTGGGCCTCTGTGCCTCTTCACTTTGCTTTTCCTTCGAGCTTCGGCTCGATGAACCCCTCAAAAATCTCTTCATTATTTTCTGAAAATTTCTGAAATTTTTAGTAACTTCAAATAAAAGTGAACCAAACTCAACAAAATTGATAGCAACTACTCCTACAAGTGCCTAGAAACTATATCATGCATTAGAACTACTTGGAACCATATAAATTTGACATCCAAGCTCAAGAACATGGTCACCTAGGCAGCACAAATTTGCAATGAATAAAGCACTAGAACAAAAACTAATTGGACCAATGGAGGAGTCACATACCAAGGAACAATCCCCCCAAGCAGTTTTGTGAGAGGTGCTTTGAGCAAGGAGATCAAAAATCGCAGCAAAATGAGCTAGAACTCGTGCTTGAGCTGGATGGTGATTTTTTGGGAGGAAAAAGAAGTGTGTGGGTGCAGGAATAAGTGAAGGGGAGCCACCGTGGGCCCACGAGGCAGGGGGCGCGCCCTGTAGGGGTGGGCGCGCCCTGGCCCCTCGTGGCCAGGTGCTTGCTCCCCCTGCTGTGTTCTCAGTGCCAGATATTCTCAAATATTCCAAAAAAATCATATTCCATTTTTAGGGCATTTGGAGAACTTTTAGTTTTGGGGTATTTTTATATTGCACGGATAAATCAGGAAACAGACAGAAAAATACTATTTTTACTTTATTTCAACTAAATAATAGAAAGTATAAGGAGGGTATTGTGCCTTCTAGTTTCATCCATCTCATGCTCATCAAAAGGAATCCACTAACAAGGTTGATCAAGTCTTGTTAACAAACTCATTCCGAATAACATGGAACCGGAGAAATTTCGAATAACACTATGTTACCTCAACGGGGATATGCACATCCCCAAGAATAAGAATATCATATTTCTTCTTGGCAGTACGAAGAGGAAATTCAAAACCTCCAAATATAATCGATGGAATTTTCCAATAGAATTTATACTATGAACTTGAGGTTGCTTCCTCGGAAAGGGTACCGTATGCTCATTACCATTAACATGAAAAGTGACATTGCCTTTGTTGCAATCAATAACAGCCCCTGCAGTATTCAAAAAAGGTCTTCCAAGAATAATAGACATACTATCGTCCTCGGGAATATCAAGAATAACAAAGTCCGTTAAAATAGTAACGTTTGCAACCACAACAGGCACATCCTCACAAATACCGACAGGTATAGCAGTTGATTTATCAGCCATTTGCAAAGATATTTCAGTAGGTGTCAACTTATTCAAATCAAGTCTATGATATAAAGAGAGAGGCATAACACTAACACCGGCTCCAAGATCACATAATTTCTTTTAATGGAGCATGGTATAGTTGGTACCCCTGGATCTCCAAGTTTCTTAGGTATTCCACCCTTAAAAGTATAATTAGCAAGCATGGTGGAAATTTCAGCTTCCGGTATCTTTCTTTTATTAGTAACAATTTCTTTCATATACTTAGCATAAGGATTCATTTTGAGCATATCTGTCAAACGCATACGCAAAAAGATAGGTCTAATCATTTCAGCAAAGCGCTCAAAATCCTCATCATCCTTTTTCTTGGATGGTTTGGGAGGAAAAGGCATGGGTTTCTGAACCCATGGTTCTCTTTCTTTACCATGTTTCCTAGCAACAAAGTCTCTCTTATCATAACGTTGATTCTTCGATTGTGGGTTATCAAGATCAACAGCAGGTTCAATTTCTACATCATTATCATTGCTAGGTTGAGTATCACCATGAACATCTTCATTAATATTATCACTAGATTCATGTTCATTACCAGATTGTGTTTCAGCATCAGAAACAGAAATCTCATTTGGATTCTCAGGCGGTTCAGCAATAGGTTCACTAGAAGCATGCAAAGTCCTATCATTTTTCTTTTTGTTCTTTTTAGAAGGACTAGGTGCATCAATATTATTTCTCTGAGAATCCTGCTCAATTCTCTTAGGGTGGACTTCAGGATACAAAGGTTCCTGAGTCATTTTACCCGTTCTAGTAGCCACTGTAACAGCATAATCATTATTCTTACTATTCAATTCATTGAGCAAATCATTTTGAGCTTTAAGTACTTGTTCTACTTGAGTGGTGACCATTGAAGCATGTTTACTAATGAGTTTAAGTTCACCTTTAACTCTAGACATATAATCACCCAAGTGTTCAGGAGTATCGGAATTGTATTTCAATTGTCTACCAAAATAAGCATTGAAGTTTTCTTGTTTGACAATAAAATTATCAAACTCTTCTAAGCATTGTCTAGCAGACTTATAGTGAGGAATATCACCTTCATCAAATCTATAGAAAGAATTTACCTTTACTACCTGTGTCGGGTTATCAAGACCATGAGTTTCTTCAATAGGTGGAGGATTAAGATCATATGTTTCTTCAATAGGCGGTAAATTAAGACCATGTATTTCTTCAATAGGAGGTAAATTCTTAACATCTTCAGCTTTAATACCCTTTTCTTTCATAGATTTCTTTGCCTCTTGCATATCTTCAGGACTGAGAAACAGAACACCCCTCTTCTTCGGAGTTGGTTTAGGAATTGGCTCAGGAAGTGTCCAATTATTTTCATTTGTCAACATATTATTTAATAGAATTTCAGCTTCATCCAGTGTTCTTTCCCTGAAAACAGAACCAGCACAACTATCCAGGTAATCTCTGGAAGCATCGGTTAGTCCATTATAAAAGATATCAAGTATTTCATTTTTCTTAAGAGGATGATCTGGCAAAGCATTAAGTAACTGGAGAAGCCTCCCCCAAGCTTGTGGGAGACTCTCTTTTTCAATTTGCACAAAATTATATATTTCCCTTAAAGCAGCTTGTTTCTTATGAGTAGTGAAATATTTAGCAGAGAAGTAATAAATCATATCCTGGGGACTACGCACACAACCAGGATCAAGAGAATTAAACCATATCTTAGCATCACCCTTTAATGAGAACGGAAATATTTTAAGGATATAAAAGTAGCGAGATCTCTCATCATTAGTAAATAGGGTGGCTATATCATTTAATTTGGTAAGATGTGCCACAACAGTTTCAGATTCATAGCCATGAAAAGGATCAGATTCAACCAAAGTAATTATATCAGGATCAACAGAGAATTCATAATCCTTATCAGTAACACAGATAGGTGAAGTAGCAAAAGCATGGTCAGGTTTCATTCTAGCATTAAGACATTGATACTTCCATTTAGCTAATAACCTCTTGAGCTCGTATCTATCTTTGCAAGCTAAAATAGCTATAGCAGCTTCTTTTTCCAGAACATAACCCTCAGGAATAACAGGCGATTCATATTTATTAGGGGGAGAGTCTTCATCATCACTTTCATCAATGTTATCAGTTTGATTAATTTCATTCTCTCTAACCCTAGCAAGTTGTTCATCAAGAAATTCACCAAGTGGCACAGTAGTATCAGGCATAGAAGTAGTTTCATCATAAGTATCATGCATAGCAGAAGTGGCATCATCAATAACATGCGACATATCAGAACGAATAGCAGAAGCAGGTTTAGGTGTCGCAAGCTTACTCAAAATAGATGGTGAATCAAGTGCAGAGCTAGATGGCAGTTCCTTACCTCCCCTCGTAGTTGAGGGATAAAATTTTGTCTTAGTGTCTTTCAAGTTCTTCATAGTGACCAGCAGATATAAATCCCAAGTAACTCAAAGAATAGAGCTATGCTCCTCGGCAACGGTGCCAGAAAATAGTCTTGATAACCCACAAGTATATGGGATCGCAACAGTTTTCGAGGGTAGAGTATTCAACCCAAATTTATTGATTCGACACAAGGGGAGCCAAAGAATATTCTCAAGTATTAGCAGTTGGGTTGTCAATTCAACCACACCTGGATAACTTAGTATCTGCAGCAAAGTATTTAGTAGCAAAGTAGTATGGAAGTAACGGTAACGGTAGCAAAAGTAATATTTTTGGGTTTTGTAGTGATTGTAACAGTAGCAACGGAAAAGTAAATAAGCGAAGAACAATATATGAAAAGCTCGTAGGCATTGGATCGGTGATGGAAAATTATGCCGGATGCGGTTCATCATGTAATAGTCATAACATAGGGTGACACAGAACTAGCTCCAATTCATCAATGTAATGTAGGCATGTATTCCGAATATAGTCATACGTGCTTATGGAAAAGAACTTGCATGACATCTTTTGTCCTACCCTCCCGTGGCAGCGGGGTCCTAACGGAAACTAAGGGATATTAAGGCCTCCTTTTAATAGAGTACCGGAACAAAGCATTAACACATAGTGAATACATGAACTCCTCAAACTACAGTCATCACCGGGAGTGGTCCCGATTATTGTCACTTCGGGGTTGCCGGATCATAACACATAGTAGGTGACTATAGACTTGCAACATAGGATCAAGAAATCACATATATTCATGAGAACATAATAGGTTCAGATCTGAAATCATGGCACTCGGGCCGTAGTGACAAGCATTAAGCATAGCAAAGTAATAGCAACATCAATCTCAGAACATAGTGGGTACTAGGGATCAAACCCTAACAAAACTAACTCGATTACATGACAGATCTCATCCAACCCATCACCGTCCAGCAAGCCTACGATGGAATTACTCACGCACGACGGTGAGCATCATGAAATTGGTGATGGAGGAAGGTTGATGATGACGACGGCGACAGATTCCCCTCTCCAGAGCCCCGAACGGACTCCAGATCAGCCCTCCCGAGAGGTTTTAGGGCTTGGCGGCGGCTTCGTATCGTAAAACGCGATGAATCCTTCTCTCTAATTTTTTTCTCCCCGAAAGTGAATATATGGAGTTGGAGTTGAGGTCGGTGGAGCGTCAGGGGGCCCACGAGGCAGGGGCGCGCCCGGGGGGCAGGCGCGCCCCCACCCTCGTGGACAGGGTGTGGCCCCCTTGACGTGGATTTTTCTTCCAGTATTTTTAATATTTTCCAAAAAGATGTTCCGTGGAGTTTCAGGTCATTCCGAGAACTTTTGTTTCTGCACATAAATAACACCATGGAAAGTCTGCTGAAAACAGCGTCAGTCCGGGTTAGTTCCATTCAAATCATGCAAGTTAGAGTCGAAAACAAGGGCATAAGTGTTTGGAAAAGTAGATACGACGGAGACGTATCAGTGAACATTGTTCAAGTAATGCTAGTCCGCCGGATCCTGCCATGTCAGCGGCGGCCTATCCGTATGTGGGAGTTTAATCCAGAAGGGCGGCGGACTCTTCAGCACTTCTTCGGCACGACGCACGAAGGAATGTGGAAATTATATTTCGGGGAGTGAGAATAATGGTCGGACACCACCGAAGATGTTGGCCTCGACTGCAATCATCCGGACACTTCGGTAAGTATTCAACACCTTTTATTTCAACATCTTTTGACAAGATACTGAGCACTCCGCCCGTACGCAGGACTGGATAAAGAAAGCGGTATTAATCTGGAGTCCGGCGCCCATTCCCGAAGATCCCGCGTCCACCATTCTGACGCGTGTGTTAATTCCGACACCGTACTGGGTGTCTGCAGAGGGGGGTGAGAGCGGGGAGCCCAAAGGAGATGCCTGCCACGGCAAGAAGTGGGCTGCCTCTGGAGGCCAGGAGGGGAAACTTTCCAAGAAAGGAAAAATGCCATCATCAGTTGGCTTGAGCCAGGCAAGCGATGTCAATGTAGAGCCTGATGATGAGGACGAACCTCCGGCCAGACCGTAAGTGAAGCGGGGTACTTTAACCATACCTCATTCTTTTCTTATTACTGAAGTAGTTCTCCGACATGTGCACGTCCTCGCAGGTTAACGCCTGGTGTTTCTCAATCGTCCTCCTCCTTGGGGGACCTTCTTCCAGAGATGATGGAGAGTGACACGCCTTCTCTGGCCTCCTTGCCCAATAGGGCGGATAATCTTGAGGTGTCATCCCGGAGGGCCCCTCCCGACCGGCAAGTAGCACAGGAAACGAGGAAGGAGTTACCCGAAGGTGGTGCCTCTGTCACTCTGGGTTCGGGGGTCAAGAATGGCGGCCCCAAACTGTCCGGCTCACAACCGAAGATGATTCTAGAGGCAGTTAAGCGGATTCCTTTAAAGGAACGTCGTGCTCCGGCAATGGTGTCCGAAGACCCTGGAGTGCCGAAGACGCTGACGGACATGCTGCAACAGGCGTCTGTTTCAGAGGAGCACCATCCGTTAATGGTTACAGTGGTTGAAAAGGTTCTCTCCACGAAGAGCGGGTTGAATGAGGCCTTCATGAGCCTTCTAAGGGGTTTTGAGGTTTGTGATGTAATTTTGTCAATGGAATATTATTGACCAAATGCACCTGTTGTATATGCAGTAGCCCCTGAGACTCGGATTGCCTTCCAAAAGAAGCGATCGAAGGATCAAAAAGACACGCTCAGGTACTGACCTTGGTTTAACTTGGAATGTAGACTGTCTCGTTTCCCGCGGCTACCCGTGGTACGGAAGTGGCCGAACTGCAGCGAAAGCTAGATACTGTGGAGGATGACATTGCATTGATCAACAGGCGTCTTGACGACTCGCGAGGTAGGTTTTGTTGGCATTCCATACACCAGTGTGCTTTGTAATTTAAGCCTGACTATGAAAATAGTTTTATATGGAATATGCATGAATGCAGATGGTGCTGCCGCCGTGGAAGCCCTTCGGGCGGAGCTAGCCCGGGCCAAGGAATAGGCCTGGTTTAGTAATGTGGCCACCGAAAAGGCATCGGCCGAGTTGAGGGCCGAACAAGCCACGCGGCGCCAGGACAAGGAGGCCATGTTGTCATGACCGGTTTTCAATAAAATAATTATTGAGAGACCAATCCCTTTTACGGACCAGTAAGGAAGAATTCCTTCTCACTGGTAGACAATATCTTGGTCACAGAAGAAAAATACCAGGAGTACTGAATAAAATACAAGGTTGAGCGGAGACTGCCCAACAATTTATTACATGCACGCCGATAAAACAAGACGGCGGATAGGGTGGCATAACTACTAACTCACGATAATAACGGTGATGGAAATATCCCCGCGAAGCGAGTGATATGACTCCTGAAGACTACAGCTCTTCGAGCGTCGGAGTGAGGCTCGAGGAGACTTATTGCGGGTGGCGGAAGCGTATATAATACAAGTGACCAATATCCGGGATCGCGCAGGACTGACTGGGACTCCTCTAGGCGTCGGACGCGCTATCAAACTCTTCATCCAAGAGATCGCCTTCGTCAACATCTGGCCAAACCAACAAGCCAGGTGAGTACTATGAAAGTACTCGCAAGACAGTTCGGACATAAGATATAACAAATGTAAACATGAAGCGTATGAACAAATTAACCAGTGCGTTCAGACATAGAGATAGTACATACTGGGTGCCAAACGAGGGTCTGAATGACTCCTCGAGAGGAAACTGCAAGGATAGTAATACTGGTGCCAAACGAGGGTCTGAATGACTCCTCGAGTTGAAACTGCAAAAATAATAATACTTGTGCCAAACGAGGGTCTGAATGGCTCCTCGAGAGGAAACTGCAAGGATAGTAATACTGGTGCCAAACGAGGGTCTGAATGACTCCTCGAGAGGAAACTGCAAGAATAATAATGCTGGTGCCAAACGAGTGTCTGAATGACTCCTCGAGAGGAAACTGCAAGAATAATAATGCCACAGTCGGGCGTCGGGGCGACACCACATAAAGGGCTTATAACAGAAGATAAAGGCAGTGCGTGCCACAGTCGGACGTCTGAGCGACATCACATAAAGGGCTTATATTTAAAGTAAGAAACAAAAACACGCCACAGTCGGACGTCTGCGCGACGTCACATAAAGGGCTTATATTGTAGCTCAATAATTCAGTAGCTCGAGATTATAAATTATTACAAGTACGAGATAAATATAAGGTTAGTCCATTCACAATAATAATAATTAAACTGGGTTTACCACTTGAGCTTGTTCACCGGGGACAAGTTTTCCACGCGGATAGATATGGATATACTGATTACACTACTTGATCATGGATACGATGACTTGGAAGAATTTGACTCTGCAGAGTTTGTACTTAACCCCAGCCAACGGATTTCAGTAGTCACGGAGACTAGTTCCGTTTACGGTGTTTTGGAAGAAACACGTCTAACCAGTACACACCCATTCAACATTCCGAAGCCAGGGATCACCCTCGGCAACGTTCAAGAAAATCCTTGAGACGGGGAGGCTACAACCTCGCGTAGCATGGGATCAAATTTCTATACGCGCGCTCTAAGGGGGTGCCCCCCCTCTCGGTCCCAACCGGAAACACCCATGCCCCCTGACCGGATGACTGGCTTTAATCCTGGGCCAAGGAACCATCATCCCGGCCCCTCTGTTTGGTGTGTACATGGAAAGAGGTTACCAACTTACTAAACCGCACCCTGGCAAATGAAACCTGTGGCAGCACGGAGGGGAAAAGAATGATAACGTGACTCCGTCCACGTTAACGTCGGAATTCATCGGATGACGCAAGGCTGGTATGCTACAACAATACCACCTTGCTGCCCTTCATGTCACCACATGATTAGGCCATCTCTCACCAGAGATCATCGCGACTTTGGAAAAAGCGGGTAGTTGCCTCACAAGCAACGAGGTACTCACTGACACTCATTTGCCACGCACAAACTGTCACGGAAACATGCAAAACACCTATCATATCCAAGGTTCAAACATGCTTGCCTGGTTCGGAGAAGTCGGAGTCTAGCTCGGCGAAGTTCGCGGCTCCGTCACCTCTTCCGGAACCTACGGCATAACGAAAACGGGCACTAACGTGAAAACCAACGCGCACAAAAAAATTTCTCCAAAAATTTTCCGAGTAAATCCCATAAAAAACTAGACAAAATTTTAAGACTGTCAGAAAAAGAATCACTCAAAAATCCCTTTTTATTAAAAAGTTATAAAGGTTTCTGTCCAGGGACTCATCTGTAATGAAACAGAAAAGTTCCAGGGTTTAAACTGAGAAAATAGAAAACGCTTCGGAAAGAAATGCGCCAGCTAAAAAGGGAAAACGTATTTTTCCCGAAGGCGCCAACAGAAAACGGTTCGAGGGAGAATAGAACAGAGGCTGACATGGGGGTCCACATGTCAGGTTCAAAAAGCTCGTCGGCGCCCGAAGACTGCGGTGGACGCCGGCGTCGAACCACGGCGAGTCAGGAAGATCGGAGGGTACCAAGAGCTTCAGCGTGTCCTTCCGCGTCGGTGGGTGGTGGACTCGACCGACGGAGAGCACCACGTCGACGGCGACACTTTCTCCGGCGGACGGCGGTTCGGGTGATGGTGGGGAACTCCGGTGGTGAGCTGCAAACCTCGAATTGAAGCGCGGGTCAGAAGAGTGGATGCATAGGGAAGCTACTGGCAAGAGATGGGAGGCGGAGGTGCACGCACGGCGGCGAATCGAGCTGGATCCCGTGGCGGGTCGCGGCGGCCGGAGTCGAGGAAGGAGACCTCCTCGGGGCTCTTCCAGTGGCTAGGCGTGCTCTAGGTGGAGTGCAGAGGTGGTGTGGGTTCGAGTTAAAGCTCGGGGCCTCTATTTATAGGCGGATCGAGGGGGTGGCCGTGAACGGAGAATCTCCGGCGAGCGATTACGGCGAGGTAGTGGTTGAGCAGGTGGTTTGAGTGGCCAGGCAGCATCAGTGAGGTTTACTGGTGCCGTTCCACTGCTAAACTGAGTTGGTCTTGGCGTAATGGCGTCGGTCCACGGTGGAGTGGCCGCACGGGCACGTCGGCGGCAGAGAGCGCGCTCCACGCCCAGCGGTTCACGACGAGGGTGGCAGCGTGTTCGGGGGAGTGGAAGGCCACGCGGCGAGCTCTGGTGGCTTGGGCGGCGCTGGGTGGCGCCGTCGGCGCCGCGCCTCTCTCTGGCGGCCGCAAAGCCGCCGCTGGCGTTGGTCACGGGGGGCGCACCTCCTGCTCGTCGCCGACGTCCGCAAGCGTCCAAGCGCTCGTGCGGTGCAGGAACAAGGGGGAGGGGACGGCGAGCAAGGCGACATCGAGGCACTGTCGAGATCGACAACAAGTTCTGAAGAAAACGACAGTGTACTGAAACTGTTTCTGAACTTTACTGAACTTGACATTGACAATGCACTGCAGGTGTTCGACAGAATGATTTGGCAATGAGAAAAAATTTCCTGGGGCTGGGACTTGGTGAGGTGACCACTCAATGCACCCAGAGGCTGCCTGATTTTACTTGGAATATTTGGAGAAGGATTTGAATGAATTTCACCAAATTTGACAAATCTGGTCCAAACTTGCAGCAAGTGTAGTTTGAAAAATTTGAACTGAAGACCAGTGGATCTTCATGGATCTTGGTTGAGGGTTCAAAGGACTAGGAAGGGGAGTTGGTTTGGGGGCAAAAATCAAAGCAGAGATGGTAGCTCCTTTGTAAATCTCCAAGGGCTAGAATAGAAGACAGAAATTTATTTGATAAGATTTAAATGGAAAATAATTATATGGAGAGGTACAACTTGCTGGATTTGATGCAAAACATGATCCAAAGATGAGGGAAGGTTTAGGAGAGTGGATTTGCACTAAGGCCATGGCAAGAGGGAATTGTTGAAAGTGGTAAAGGATCATTCCAAAAGCCGTAGTGCAAATTTCAAAGATATTTCAAAAGGCATTTTTCTCAAGTGAAAAGTATTTTGTCTTGAGTCAAAATAAAAAGGCAAGGACCTCCAAGACCAAAAGCAAGTCTTGGGTGAATCCAAAATAAAAAAAACTCTTGCCATAAAAAAATATATTGAAAGGGAGGTTTCTTTGGAAGAAAAAAATTTAAATCACCTCCCTCAAGTCAAATAAAATCTTTTGAAAAATCCAAATAATATTTTGGGTGTCACAACACCTACCCCCTTAGGAAAAATCTCGTCCTCGAGATTTCTGCTGATCCTCAAATAGATATGGATACTCTGCCTGGAGGAAATCTTCCCTTTCCCATGTAGCTTCATCCTCGGTGTGGTTGCTCCACTGAACCCTGAAATTTTTTGTCGTTTTCTGACGGGTCCTCCGTTCAGATTCTTCCAAAATCTTTACTGGCCTCTCTCTATAGGTGAGGTCTGGTTGCACATCAATGTTTTCATGGGGTACCTGCTTCTCTGGGTTACTTACACATTTTCTCAGTTGAGAGACGTGGAACACGTCATGGACGTCTGACAGCTCCTTGGGTAAGTCTAGTTGGTAGGCTACCGTGCCTCTTCGTGCCTTTATACAAAATGGTCCAATAAATCTCGGGGCTAGCTTCCCTTTAATTTTGAACCGTTGCAGACCCCTCATAGGAGATACTCGGAGGTATACGGAATCACCAGGTTCAAAGCTGACCTCACGATGTTTTTGATCGTAGTAGCTCTTTTGTCGGCTCTGCGCGGTCTTGAGTCTGTCCCTGATCTGCTTAACTTTCTCCTCGGCCTCTTTAAGCATGTCTGGGCCGAAGATACGACTGTCACCTGTTTCTGACCAATTCAGTGGGGTTCGACACCTTCGTCCGTACAATGCTTCAAAGGGTGCCATTTGCAAGCTGGCTTGGTAACTGTTGTTGTAAGAAAATTCGGCATACGGCAAACTCTCTTCCCAACTGGATCCATAGGTGAGCACACAGGCTCTCAGCATATCCTCTAGGATTTGGTTTACACGTTCCGTTTGTCCATCAGTCTGAGGGTGGTACGCTGTACTGAAAGCTAGTCGCGTGCCCAGAGCTTGTTGTAGGTGATCCCAAAATTTGGAGACGAATTGTGTGCCTCGGTCGGATATTATAGTCTTTGGGACTCCATGCAAACAAACTATACGGGAGAGATAAAGTTTGGCCAGTCTTTCTGTGGAGTAGGTAGTCTTCACGGGAATGAAATGAGCAACCTTGGTTAGTCGGTCTGTGATGACCCATATGGCGTCACTTCCGCGTTGAGATCGGGGTAATCCGACAATGAAGTCCATTCCTATTTCATCCCATTTCCACTCCGGTATCCTGTTTGGCTGGAGTAGCCCTGCTGGCTTTTGATGCTCGGCCTTGATGCGCTGACATGAATCGCAACAAGCAATGAATGTGGCTATATCTCTTTTCATACCGTGCCACCAAAATCTTTCCTGAATGTCCTTGTACATTTTGGTTCCTCCAGTGTGGATCGAGTATGGAGCGGTGTGGCTTTCGGTTAAGATTTGTTACTTGAGTTCCTCAATGTTAGGTACGCAAAGTCTGTCTCCGTACCATAATGTTCCTTCGCTGTCTGTGACGAACTCTGAAGTCTTTCCAAGGTTCATTTTCTTCTTTATACCTTCGATGCTGGGATGTCCCTGTTGAGCCTTCTTAATTTGTTCCACCAGGGTGGGTTGTATCTCCAGATTTGATACGGTGCCCTCGGAGACTAACATCATGTTGAGCCTAGCGAACTCTTGCTGAAACTCAGGCCTCAAGTTTTGCGGACCGTCATTGTCCGGGCTGGGGTTTCGACTAAGGGCATCGGCCACTACATTTGCTTTCCCTGGATGGTAGTGAATACCGACATCGTAGTCCTTGACCAGTTCCAACCAACGTCGTTGGCGTAAATTTAGCTCTGGCTGTGTGAAAATATATTTGAGGCTCTTATGGTCCGTATATATTTCACAGCGATTTCCCATTAGAAAGTGCCTCCACTCCTTGAGTGCATGTATAACTGCTGCTAGCTCCAAGTCATGTGTTGGGTAATTTTCCTCATGTTTTCGCAGCTGCCTGGAGGCATATGCGACAACTTTGCCATCCTGCATCAGCACACACCCGAGACCTTTTCGGGATGCGTCACAATACACTTCAAAACTCTTGTGTATGTCTGGCACAGTTAAGACCGGTGCGGTTGTCAGCTTCTTCTTAAGTTCTTGGAAGCTCTGCTCGCATGCTTCCATCCATACAAATTTCTTGTCCTTCTTGAGCAACTGTGTTATAGGTTTTGCCACAGTGGGGAATCCTTCAATAAATCTTCTGTAATATCCGGCCATTCCTAGGAAACTCCGCACATCTGTAACGTTGGCGGGTGGCTTCCAGTCAAGTATGGCTTTGACTTTTTCTGGGTCTACGGCCACGCCTTCTTGGTTCAATATATGGCCTAAGAAACCAACTTGTCTTAGCCAAAATTCGCACTTGCTAAATTTGGCGTACAACTGATGTTTCCTCAATTCCCCCAAAACAATTCGGAGATGCTCAGCATGCTCTTCTGGTGTCCTTGAGTATACCAGAATATCGTCGATGAACACCACAACAAATTTGTCCATGAATTTCATGAACACCTTGTTCATGAGGTGGACAAAATATGCGGGGGCGTTTGTTAGACCAAAAGGCATCACTGTGAACTCATATAATCCGTATCTGGAAGTGAATGCTGTCTTGGGGATATCTTCTGTCCGTACTTTTAGTTGATGATATCCCGATCTCAAATCAATTTTTGAGAATACCTTGGCTTGTGCGAGCTGGTCAAACAAATCATTTATCCGTGGCATCGGATATTTGTTTTTGGTGGTGACCATATTGAGGGCTCGATAGTCTATACACAGTCTCAGTGTCCCATCCTTTTTCTTGGCGAACAACACTGGCGAACCCCAAGGTGAGGAGCTGGCTCGAATAAATCCTTTGTCCAATAATTCCTTTATCTGCTTCTTCAACTCCACCAATTCTGAGGGTGCCATTCTATAAGGCTTCTTATAGATGGGAGCGGTGCCAGGTGCTAGTTCGATGCTGAATTCTATCTCTCGGTCTGGTGGCATGCCTGGCAGTTCTTCAGGGAACACATCAGGAAACTCGCATACCACTGGAACTTTTCTCAGTTCAGAAATGTCCACTTTGTTCAGTTTTGGTTGCCGTGACCGTGGTCTTTCTTGAGCTGTAACATTTATTGTCTTGCCATGATGGTGGGTGAGAATCACAGTCCGATTGAAACAGTCAATGAATCCTTTGTTGGTGGTCAACCAGTCCATTCCTAAAATGACATCCAGTCCTTTACTCTCCAACACGATGAGATTTTCTTGGAATTGTAGTCCTTCGAACTCAATGACCACTCCTTGGCAGTAACCCTGAGCGATTTGCTTATTTCCGGGGGACTTGATGATCATAGATTTTTCCAAGGGAAGTATCGGAAAATCATGTTGTAAAACAAAACTCTTTGAAACGAACGAATGGGAAGCTCCAGAATCAAACAAAACCGTGGCAGGTACTGTGTTGACAGGGAACGTACCGAGCACGATGTCTGGGGCATTCTGCGCCTCTTCCCTGGTCACATGGTTTAGGTGACCCTTCTTGTGGTTGTTGTTGGGATTGAAATTGTTGCGCTTGGGGGCTGGATTGTTTCCACCATTGTTTGGCTTGGGGGCCGAGTTCCTTGGTTTTGGGCACTGTTTAGCATAGTGCCCTTCTTCGCCACAAGCATAGCAGGTGACCCCTGGATGGTATGTGTACTCCTTGTCTCTGGCATGAAAATGTCTGACGGGCCTTGGATCAGCAGTCGTGGATCTCCTTGCTTCTGTCCTTGGGACCCCGGTCTTGCTTCGGTTGTTGCGAGCAAGAGTCGTCTTGTCCCTCTTTCGCTTACGGAGATCTTCCAGACTACGGCGCTCATTCTCCAAGGTAATGGCCTTGTCAACCAGAGTTTTAAAATCAGGGAAAGTGTGTACAACCAGTTGGCATTTTAGTGCTGGTGCGAGGCTGTCCAGGAATTTTTCCATCTTCTTGTTTTCTGTCATATGCTCGTCGTAGGCATAACGGGATAGCTGGGTAAACTGACCATTGTATTCTATCACTGACATGCCTCTCTGCTTCAGGTCATCAAACTCTCTCTTCTTGATTTTTATGATGCTCCTGGGGATGTGTGCCCCACGGAAGCCTTCCTTGAACTCTTCCCAGGTGATGTTGTGTTCACTGGGATGCATGTGTAGGAAGTTTTCCCACCATGCTGCAGCTGCTCCAGTAAGGTAGTGTGGTGCATAAAGCACCTTCTCATGATCTGAACACTGAGCAATAATCAGTTTCCTTTCAATGTCACGAAGCCAATCATCGGCTTCCAGCGGCCTATCGGTGTGAGCAAAAGTTGAAGGGCGAGTCTTCTGTAACTCAGATAACTTGGAATGTGGTTGATGGGGTTCGCGGTGGTTTCCCATATTGATGACATGATTCATCATCTCTTGGTGCTGTTGTTGGCTTTGTTCAAAGAGATGGCAGACTTGAGACAGGGCTGCTTCGCTGTCCTGTTGACTGGACTGACCCTGAGTGAAATTGTTGCTAGTCTGTGTCCCATAAACCTCTTCTGGCTGATTGGGCATGGAGCGAGTCCACGGACGAGACATTTTTCCAGTCTGGGGTATTATTTTGCAAAACCCATGAGAAAAACTGTGTAGCACAAGGAAAAACTTGCAAGGCAACAATTTAAAAGACCTCAAGGTTTTCATGGAAACATAAGCGATTTTGCACGGAGAGGAACTGCTTAGCATATGTCTTACACGCGAAAAGCAAACACATGATACAACACTCAGGATGCGCGTACACATTCCTGACATGTTATTTAGGCTAGCGTACTCCTCCGGAAGGCAGCAAAAACACCAATACAAACTAGCGCACAGATAAAACAACACATCATACAAGCAGACATAACGCGCGGCTATTCGGCGCTCTCAGTCGGAGATGGTGAAGATTTCCTTCCCCTTGCCGATGGCAAGACTTAGCGGTCCAGGAGAATCAACCTCCACCTCCTCTCTAGCTGGCTCCTGGCGCGTAACGCTGCGCTGCGATGATGGCGCGGGAGCGACAGGTGGTAGAGCGGGTGCGGCAGGCGGTGCAGCTCTGACTGGAGTAGGAGCGATGACTCGGTCGAACTCCTCAGTGGTAGGCAGACGGCGAGCAGTGGCCAAAACGGCCGGTGCATAAGAGGCTGAAGACGAGACGAAAGTCAGAGGCGGTGCCATGTGGAGAAGCTCCTTCCTGCTGGCAGGACCGCCCCGGACTAAGTCCATGCGGGCAGCCACAAGATCGTCTACGAGGTTGTCGAAAGACTCCTCCAGAGCCTTGAGATACTCCACAACCATCTGGATGGCTTCATCTCGCTCTCCCCGATGGCAGGCGAATGCATAGTGACTGGTGTATGGCACATGGCATGGGAGGTAGCGGTAGCGACGAGTCTTCATCGTAGGAAGGATGTCCCGAAGACGAGCTATCGCCTCACGGGCAGCCATCTGCATGGCATGCCTCTCCGTAGGCATGGCCCTTCCCACAAAACGGAAGTGGCGAGCTGCAGAACGTCCTCCCTTGAATTGCACCACAGCTTGGTGCATAGACACGTCGTCGCTGAGCTTGTGCTGATAGAGCGTGAACTCCAGGCGAGCTGCTGGCCCGATCGCGAGCTTGGTGATGGAGACGAGGAGCTTGACAAACCCCTCGGGCACGTTCGTGAACACTCGGTTCTCACAGCTGCTGCCAGCCATCTACAAAAGTAGGCAAAAATTCTGAGTAGTCATGTCATAAATTTATGATGACTAACAGAAAATAGCTACAATTGCAAAATGCTGAAAAGCACAAAAGACGCTAATAACCGATTAGCGATCGCACCTAGTGGCTTCCTACAGTCAGCCTGGCTCTGATACCAAGCTTGTCACGACCGGTTTTCAATAAAATAATTATTGAGAGACCAATCCCTTTTACGGACCAGTAAGGAAGAATTCCTTCTCACTGGTAGACAATATCTTGGTCACAGAAGAAAAATACCAGGAGTACTGAATAAAATACAAGGTTGAGCGGAGGCTGCCCAACAATTTATTACATGCACGCCGATAAAACAAGACGGCGGATAGGGTGGCATAACTACTAACTCACGATAATAACGGTGGTGGAAATATCCCCGCGAAGCGAGTGATATGACTCCTGAAGACTACAGCTCTTCGAGCGTCGGAGTGAGGCTCGAGGAGACTTATTGCGGGTGGCGGAAGCGTATATAATACAAGTGACCAATATCCGGGATCGCGCAGGACTGACTGGGACTCCTCTAGGCGTCGGACGCGCTATCAAACTCTTCATCCAAGAGATCGCCTTCGTCAACATCTGGCCAAATCAACAAGCCAGGTGAGTACTATGAAAGTACTCGCAAGACAGTTCAGACATAAGATATAACAAATGTAAACATGAAGCGTATGAACAAATTAACCAGTGCATTCAGACATAGAGATAGTACATACTGGGTGCCAAACGAGGGTATGAATGACTCCTCGAGAGGAAACTGCAAGAATAGTAATACTGGTGCCAAACGAGGGTCTGAATGACTCCTCGAGTGGAAACTGCAAAAATAATAATACTTGTGCCAAACGAGGGTCTGAATGACTCCTCGAGAGGAAACTGCAAGGATAGTAATACTGGTGCCAAACGAGGGTCTGAATGACTCCTCGAGAGGAAACTGCAAGAATAATAATGCTGGTGCCAAACGAGTGTCTGAATGACTCCTCGAGAGGAAACTGCAAGAATAATAATGCCACAGTCGGGCGTCGGGGCGACACCACATAAAGGGCTTATAACAAAAGATAAAGGCAGTGCGTGCCACAGTCGGACGTCTGAGCGACATCACATAAAGGGCTTATATTTAAAGTAAGAAACAAAAACACGCCACAGTCGGACGTCTGCGCGACGTCACATAAAGGGCTTATATTGTAGCTCAATAATTCAGTAGCTCGAGATTATAAATTATTACAAGTACGAGACAAATATAAGGTTAGTCCATTCACAGTAATAATAATTAAACTGGGTTTACCACTTGAGCTTGTTCACCGGGGACAAGTTTTCCACGCGGATAGATATGGATATACTGATTACACTACTTGATCATGGATACGATAACTTGGAAGAATTTGACTCTGCAGAGTTTGTACTTAACCCCAGCCAACGGATTTCAGTAGTCACGGAGACTAGTTCCGTTTACGGTGTTTTGGAAGAAACACGTCTAACCAGTACACACCCATTCAACATTCCGAAGCCAGGGATCACCCTCGGCAACGTTCAAGAAAATCCTTGAGACGGGGAGGCTACAACCTCGCGTAGCATGGGATCAAATTTCTATACGCGCGCTCTAAGGGGGTGCCCCCCCTCTCGGTCCCAACCGGAAACACCCATGCCCCCTGACCGGATGACTGGCTTTAATCCTGGGCCAAGGAACCATCATCCCGGCCCCTCTGTTTGGTGTGTACACGGAAAGAGGTTACCAACTTACTAAACCGCACCCTGGCAAATGAAACATGTGGCAGCACGGAGGGGAAAAGAACGATAACGTGACTCCGTCCACGTTAACGTCGGAATTCATCGGATGACGCAAGGCTGGTATGCTACAACAGTACCACCTTGCTGCCCTTCATGTCACCACATGATTAGGCCATCTCTCACCAGAGATCATCGCGACTTTGGAAAAAGCGGGTAGTTGCCTCACAAGCAACGAGGTACTCACTGACACTCATTTGCCACGCACATACTGTCACGGAAACATGCAAAACACCTATCATATCCAAGGTTCAAACATTCTTGCCTGGTTCGGAGAAGTCGGAGTCTAGCTCGGCGAAGTTCGCGGCTCCGTCACCTCTTCCGGAACCTACGGCATAACGAAAACGGGCACTAACGTGAAAACCAACGCGCACAAAAAAGTTTCTCCAAAAATTTTCCGAGTAAATCCCATAAAAAACTAGACAAAATTTTAAGACTGTCAGAAAAAGAATCACTCAAAAATCCCTTTTTATTAAAAAGTTATAAAGGTTTCTGTCCAGGGACTCATCTGTAATGAAACAGAAAAGTTCCAGGGTTTAAACTGAGAAAACAGAAAACGCTTCGGAAAGAAATGCGCCAGCTAAAAAGGGAAAACGTATTTTGCCCGAAGGCGCCAACAGAAAACGGTTCGAGGGAGAATAGAACAGAGGCTGACATGGGGGTCCACATATCAGGTTCAAAAAGCTCGCCGGCGCCCGAAGACTGCGGTGGACGCCGGCGTCGAACCACGGCGAGTCAGGAAGATCGGAGGGTACCAAGAGCTTCAGCGTGTCCTTCCGCGTCGGTGGGTGGTGGACTCGACCGACGGAGAGCACCACGTCGAGGGCGACACTTTCTCCGGCGGACGGCGGTTCGGGTGATGGTGGGGAACTCCGGTGGTGAGCTGCAAACCTCGAATTGAAGTGCGG
Organism: Triticum aestivum; assembly: GCF_018294505.1. Lineage (NCBI taxonomy): Eukaryota > Viridiplantae > Streptophyta > Magnoliopsida > Poales > Poaceae > Triticum > Triticum aestivum. Next base: position 164,159,025 of record NC_057811.1, on the reverse strand, counting down.
GTCAGAAGAGTGGATGCATAGGGAAGCTACTGGCAAGAGATGGGAGGCGGAGGTGCACGCACGGCGGCGAATCGAGATGGATCCCGTGGCGGGTCGCGGCGGCCGGAGTCGAGGAAGGAGACCTCCTCGGGGCTCTTCCAGTGGCTAGGCGTGCTCTAGGTGGAGTGCAGAGGTGGTGTGGGTTCGAGTTGAAGCTCGGGGCCTCTATTTATAGGCGGATCGAGGGGGTGGCCGTGAACGGAGAATCTCCGGCGAGCGATTACGGCGAGGTAGTGGTTGAGCAGGTGGTTTGAGTGGCCAGGCAGCATCAGTGAGGTTTACTGGTGCCGTTCCACTGCTAAACTGAGTTGGTCTTGGCGTAATGGCATCTGTCCACGGTGGGGTGGCCGCACGGGCACGTCGGTGGCAGAGAGCGCGCTCCGCGCCCAGCGGTTCACGACGAGGGTGGCAGCGCGTTCTGGGGAGTGGAAGGCCACGCGGCGAGCTCCGGTGGCTTGGGCGGCGCTGGGTGGCGCCGTCGGCGCCGCGCCTCTCTCTAGCGGCCGCGAAGCCGCCGCTGGCGTCGGTCACGGGGCGGCGCACCTCCTCCTGCTCATCGCCGATGTCCGCAAGCGTCCAGGCGCTCGTGCGGTGCAGGAACAAGGGGGAGGGGACGGGGAGCAAGGCGACATCGAGGCACTGTCGAGATCGACAACAAGTTCTGAAGAAAACGACAGTGCACTGAAACTGTTTCTGAACTTTACTGAACTTGACATTGACAATGCACTGCAGGTGTTCGACAAAATGATTTGGCAATGAGAAAAATTTCCTGGGGCTGGGACTTGGTGAGGTGACCACTCAATGCACCCAGAGGCTGCCTGATTTTACTTGGAATATTTGGAGAAGGATTTGAATGAATTTCACCAAATTTGACAAATCTGGTCCAAACTTGCAGCAAGTGTAGTTTGAAAATTTTGAACTGAAGACCAGTGGATCTTCATGGATCTTGGTTGAGGGTTCAAAGGACTAGGAAGGGGAGTTGGTTTGGGGGCAAAAATCAAAGCAGAGATGGTAGCTCCTTTGTAAATCTCCAAGGGCTAGAATAGAAGACAGAAATTTATTTGATAAGATTTAAATGGAAAATAATTATATGGAGAGGTACAACTTGCTGGATTTGATGCAAAACATGATCCAAAGATGAGGCAAGTTTTAGGAGAGTGGATTTGCACTAAGGCCATGGCAAGAGGGAATTGTTGAAAGTGGTAAAGGATCATTCCAAAAGCCGTAGTGCAAATTTCAAAGAGATCTTCAAAAGGCATTTTTCTCAAGTGAAAAGTATTTTGTCTTGAGTCAAAATAAAAAGGCAAGGACCTCCAAGACCAAAAGCAAGTCTTGGGTGAATCCAAAATAAAAAAACTCTTGCCATAAAAAAATATATTGAAAGGGAGGTTTCTTTGGAAGAAAAAAATTTAAATCACCTCCCTCAAGTCAAATAAAATCTTTTGAAAAATCCAAATAATATTTTGGGTGTCACACATGTCCACCATGGCGCGCGAGTTAGAAAATGCAGCTGGCCGTTGTAACCTTCTTGAGAAGTAAAATGAAGCCAAAATGGTTGAACTTGACAAGGCCTTACGAGAGGCGAGAGAGGCGCGGTCTGAATCCAGAGCAGCCCATGAGGAAATCCGGCAAGCTGGGGATATTGTGGCTAGCAAGCCCTTTTTTCTACAGGCTAAGTTCGGCGATCCGAACTATGCTCAGCTTCACCAAGTATGGAGTTCTCCGGACAATTTTTTAGAGTTGCCGAAGAGTTCTTCCGATGCGGCGCTGTTTTATCAGGCGCAAGAGGGGTGTGCAACGGAGAAGCTTTTCTGGTCGCAATTCGGCGCGTCGAAGCGTCCTCTGCTGCTGAATGAACAGATGTCCCAGTGGGCCGAGCTGCATAGGATATCCGGCGCTGCCATGAAGAATTCGTAGTCCATTTGTGGCCGACTGAACCTGTTCCGAGTAGTTACTTTGGCCTGGCGCAGCGGCTTGCTGACGCGGTACCGCGTATCGATGCTATGAAGCGGTCGGCGTGCATTGAAGGTGCACGGATGGCCTTCGCCCGAGTCAAGATGTTCTGGGGGAAGATGAAGGCCATCAATATTGTGACGAAGTGTCCACCCGAAGGCAAGGACCTTCCAGAATCGGAGCATTATTTTGGAGACGTCCTAGAGGCCGCCCGCTTGATAGAGGGTCAGTGCTCGAAAGACATAATATTCGAGTGATGTGTACAAGGGTTGTAACAGACAACTTTATAGTCAATCTATTTTTTGCTTGAAAGCTTATATTCCTCCTGTGCGGCCGTTTTTAATGAAATTTGAAAGTTTTCCAGTCGTCAGCTTCAGCCCCCTCGTAGGAAATACGGGGGTGTTCGGAAAAGCATTGAATCACTCTTTATCCAACGTCTTGGTCCATAAAGGAGGTGATAATGCGGCGAACCAGGCAATCGGACTATAGGGCGTTAAATCTTTCACTTAGCCATAGGAGTTTTATGGTGGGGCTACGACATAGCCCCTAGTAGGTATGCGGCGTATCGTAATATTGTGCCTTACATGTTTTGATCTGAGAAAGACCCTTCGTGTGACATGGAGAATCGCTAAATATTCGAATAAATCGTCAAGTGGTTGACCAGCTCTCGCCGCATCATGACAGTTAGTTTTCGGCTTTTTCTACTGAGGTGCTCATCCGGTCAAAGCCAGGGCACAATCGCAGTAGTTCTCCCTTTACTACCCTAACCGATAGAGTGGAACGTAGGGTAGCAAACACAGGAGCCGGGCAACCCAACTATTGACCAAAGACAATGATTCGGAGCTGATGCATATAAGGCCAAACTTGCGACGCCGAAGTATGCTATAGAGCTGTTCGGGCTTTTATTGGCGACTCATTTGTTCCTGAACCGAGCCCCTGGCCGGTTATGCCGAGGTGCGTCTTGTAACACCACCGTTGCGGCCATACTCATTGTAAAAAGAGTATAGAAGATTATTTCGGATGAAGTTTACTGGGAGTGGAGCAATAAGCCAATGATAAATTCATATATATAAAAAGGAAAAATCCACAACCCCGCCATTTGACATGCTCAGGGTCAGGAACGGAGGAAAAAAGGCATAGTACAGGCTCAAAAATAAAGAGTGCGGTCTACAAAAACTATTTTGGACCTCCTGTCGCACGTCTGCACCGCCCGTCCTCTGGGAGGGGAGTCCTTATCTGAACTAACCCCTTAGACGAGTGTGCGGATCTGAACTCCGACAAGTCCGTTGTATAGGCAGTCATGTCGGTCACCTGTTTACAATAAAGAAAAGTAAAGAAGAATGGATAAAAACATTACGGGAATGCTTGCAGGGTTGTCCGTATTGTGCTTCCGCCGATGCCCATGGTATCTTGAGCGCGTAGTGATGTACGCGTGGTGTAAATCCTGCCATCATAGTGGGTGGGTGGCGGAAGCCGAACTGCTATTTCCGCTCCGGTAGTGGTCGAACGTCGGAGGGAAACTGCTTCTGGCTCCCGGTGTTCGGCTGGCGAGCCTTGCCGTCGTCTTTATCGCTTGGTGGCCTTCTCCCCTTGTATTCGGCATTAAGCTTGCCTGCCTGCTTGAAGACCCAACAGTTTCTGTTGGTATGATTAGCTGGCGTATCAGGGTGGCCGTGAATCTGACAAGGTCGGTCCAATATCCTGTCAAGAGCGGATGGTCCGTCCTGTTTGGCCTTAAATGGCTTCTTCCGTTGACCGGGTTTCGGATTGTGAAATCCGGCGTTGACCGCTATGTCACGCAATCTTTCGTTATTGTTGCGACTGTTATGCTCGTTTAGTCATGGCCTGCCGTTGCCGTCTCGGATTTCAGAAGTGCCTGGGTTGCTGGCGTCGTTGCTTTTGCGAGCGAGCCAGTTGTCTTCTCCCGCACAAAAGCGAGTCATTAGAGCGGTAAGGGCTGTCATGGATTTAGGTCCTTCCTGGCCGAGGTGACGTGCTAGCCATTCATCCCGGACGCTATGTTTGAAGGCCGCTAGGGCTTCCGCGTCCGGACAGTCGACAATTTGGTTCTTTTTGACTAAGAACCTAGTCCAGAGTTCCCTGGCTAACTCGTCGGGCTGTTGGACAATGTGACTTAAGTCATCGGCATCTGGTGGTCGGACATATGTTTCCTGGAAGTTGTCACGAAAGGCGTCTTCCAGATCTTCCCAGCTGCCAAGAGAATTTTCTGGCAAACTGTTTAGCCAGTACCGTGCTGCCCCCTTAAGCTTGAGAGGCAGGTATTTAATGGCATGAAGGTCGTCTCCACGAGCCAAGTGGATATGGAGGAGGAAGTCCTCAATCCATACTGCAGGATCTGTTGTTCCATCATATGATTCAATGTTGATGGGTTTAAACCCGTCTGGGAATTCATGCTCCATTACCTCGTTGGTGAAGCAAAGAGGGTGTGCGGCTCCTCTATGTTGGGCCACACTGTGAATCACATCCGGCGGACTCCGCTTACGGTTTTCGGACCGAGCGTGCTCGGGTCTGTTCTGTCCGAATAGATAACCGTTATTACTGGCCGGGGCATGTCTCCGCGATCTGTGTGTCGATTTTGTGTGTCTGGCTCTACCCTCCGGGTCTTGTTGGATGTCGCGAGTGTTCCCCCGAGCCTCTTTATTTTTGCTTGGACGGCCGGGTGGGTTGGTATGGTGCTCTGCTGGGGCTGCTGCTTTGCCCAGACCGAACTGTGATCGGCCTACCAGCTTATTCAATGGTGGTGTGGGCTCCAAAGGCTTGCCATTGTATTGAGGGAGCCACCTACTGTTGTGGTGGGTTTTGTCTGGGACGGTAAGGCCGTATTCTTCGGCGGCCAGGACCTCGGTCCATCTATCATTGAGCAAATCTTGGCTCACTTGAAGCTGCAGCTGCTTCCTCCTTAGGCTCCTTGCAGTGGCTATGAGCCGGCGTTTAAAGCGCTCCTGTTCTAGAGGTTCCTCAGGAACGATGAATTCCTCATTGCCGAGGCTCTCTTCTTCCTCGGAGAGTGGAAGATAATTACTATCCTCCGAGTCTCCATATGTGGCCTGTTCATCAGGGCTATCCTGCCCGCTTTCCTGGTCCTCCTGTTCGGATCCTGTCTGAACAGGGTCTTCGTTGTCCGGAGTACTATCACCTCCGATGCTAATATTGTTTTCCCTTGAGTGACGCGACTGAGAGTGGCGCCGGGGGCGCCGGTGTTCGGGTTGTGTACCAGGAGGCTTATCCTCGACTGGATCCTCCTTGTCATCGTCGAGATCATCATTGGGTGTGTCCACCATACATACGTCATACCAGGAAGTGGTCGCCCCATGTCTAGCGGATAGTAAGCTCTGGTTTTGCCCCTCATCGTCGTCCAAACCGTCGATGTCTTCGGAGCAGGGGTCAAGCGTGTTGGTTGGTTCGTCAATGGTGGCTACGGAGTGGGTGGCGGGTGGGAAGCAAAATTCTCCATTATCTGCCGTAAGGTCGAACCGAACATAGTTCGGCGACAAGCCGTCTGCCAGGGATAGGTTTTTTAGTGAGTTTAGTAGGACGATCATGGGCGAGTGTTGGAAGATATCCGCGGCGCTGAACTTGAAGATCGATAGCCGATCGAGTTCGGCATCCGCGGGCTCGCAGGGTTCGGAACTAGATATCGGAGACAAGTCCGGGGTTCCGTTGATGCAAGTATCGTACGAAGTGGAATCTGCATGCGGCTCCACCGCCGCCGAGTTGGTAGCCCCCATGATGGGGTTGAGTTTCCCATCTTTGGATGACTTGATCTGCTCCAGTTCTAAGGTCAGAGTTGTTACAGGAGCTATCTCCTGGATGCGGCCCGATGACAGGTTTAAGCGATGTTTATCGGGGCGAAGGGGAGTGGTTGCCGTGGTCTCGAATCTGTCGAAGATCAAGTCTTCGCGGATGTCCGCGACGTAGTTCAGGCTTCCGAATCTGACCTGATGGCCAGGGGCGTAACTATCTATCTGCTCCAGATGGCCTAGCGAGTTGGCCCGCAGTACGAAGCCGCCGAATACAAAGATTTGTCCGGGGAGGAAGGTTTCTCTCTGGATCACGCCATTACTGACGATCTAAGGGGCCATTGAATCCTTTCGCCGACGGCACAGCGGAACTCTCAATGAAAGCACCAATGTCGGTGTCAAAACCGGCGGATCTCGGGTAGGGGGTCCCGGATTGTGCGTCTAGAATCGATGGTAACAGGAGACAGGGGACACGATGTTTACCCAGGTTTGGGCCCTCTCTATGGAGGTAATACCCTACTTCCTGCTTGATTGATCTTGATGAATATGAGTGTTACAAGAGTTGATCTACCACGAGATCGTAATGGCTAAACCCTAGAAGTCTAGCCTATGTGTATATGGTAATGAATCTGTCCTATCTGGACTATGCTCTCCGGTTTATATAGACACCAGAGAGATCTAGGGTTACATGAGGTCGGTTACATAAGAGGGAAGCTTCATAATCAATCGCCTAGCTTGCCTTCCACGCCAAGTAGAGTCCAATCCAGACACGGGTATAGTCTTCGGTCTTCGCGTCTTCACAGCCCATCAGTCCGGCCCATGGATAACAGGCCGGACGCCCGAGGACCCCTTAGTCCAGGACTCCCTCACAAGCGGCGCAATGAGGCCGGACAGTGAGCCTATTGGCCCTCCTGAGGTTATTGCTACCGCTAGGGTGCCCTCGGTTGTTTATTCACCAGCGCGGAGCATGGTGCTTCCACTTCTGCATGGGAATAGCCACTCCTCGACCGTGTCGTCTGCCAGCGCGGAGCATGGGGCTTCCACTGGTGCATGCGTGGGAGTTCCTTGGGGGGACTCTGGGCGTGTACAGCCCCGTCCGTACATGTGGCTAGCACAACAGGACTGGAGGAGGTGTATATGGGCACAAGTGAGCCAGCGCGGGAATCACGAGGCCCTACCTCAAGGCGGGTTGCGCCTAAATTTTTAGCGCGGGGCGCTTGTAAGAAACCTGCGAGATGTGTGAGGTGGCCTGCGCCGAGTGAATCGCCGGAGGACATTGCATGAGAAGGCCAAACACCAACGACCCCATGAGGTGACGTGAACGGGGCCGACCCGCCAGACAGAGCCCAGACGTTCGGTTTCTCGACACTCCAGGGACAGACCCGAGCACAGACGCCGTGCCCAGTCTTCTCATGCAATAATCCTAAAGAAAGATAACCGGCGCACGGCTCCCGTGGCGGCGAGGCACCGGGTGGCGCACCCTGACTTATCCACACGCGATTAGCTCATGCAAGAACAAGGCACGAAGGACCACGGGAGGTGACGTGCACGGGAGCTGGCCCGCGAGATAGAGCTCGGGCACTTGGGTTTAGCGATACTGCAGGGACGGACCCGAGCACAGACGTCGTGTCTGTCCTTAATCATGAGGTGGTCGTGGGCGGGCTCGTGAGGGCGCACAACATTCATGGTGACGAAGAACCGGACATGCAGGTTGCAATATCTAAGGAAATTCATGAGAGACGAAACCAGCTCCAATACATGCACAAAACGATACAGGCTGCAGGGGCGGGCCCTAAAAGCTTGAGGATAATGCAGCCCGAGGGGCGCCCTTAACTGAACAAACCAAAAAGTTACGTGGCACCGCCGTTGTAGAAGTGTTGGAGTAGCTGAAGATGAGTGCTGCAGAGGTCGCTCCTCACGAGTGGCCCGACTCCTGAGTCCTGGGGGGCTCCGTAGTTCCAAGAGGCTCACGAGGTTCCGGCACCTCCTCCGTCACGATTGCCTGGTGCCTGGCCTCGTGGGCCTCCAGGACACCCTGCATGTAGCACTGGTGCGAGGTAGCCATGTTCAGTAGGCCGAACTGCATGCAGATATAGCTGCAGGGGTGGCCCCCAGTTCGGTCGACGCAGGACGGCCAGAAGAGCTCCTCAGAAGCAGCCCTGTTGAGGCATGGGATGTTAACACAGACGCGCAGCTCGCCACCCACGTCAGGGGCGGCAGCTACACTGGATGGTGGGGCGTGGCGCATGACTACGAGGGAGTAGTTCACCCTCGGGGCTGAGGGTATGTACCAGTAGCTATGTGTTTGATCTCTCTCTCTCTCTCTCTCTCTCTCTCTCTCTCTCTCTCTCTCTCTCTCGTGTTGTTGATTTGGCACGATCTTAATGTACCGCGAGCTTTCCTATTATAGTTGGATCTTATGATGTTCTCCCCCTCTACCTTCTTCTAATGGATTGAGTTTTCCCTTTGAAGTTATCTTATCGGATTGAGTCTTTAAGGATTTGAGAAAACTTGATGTATGTCTTGCATGTATTTATTCGTGGTGACAATGGCATATTCACGTGATCTACTTGATGTATGTTTTGGTGATCAACTTGCGGGTTCTGTGACCTTGTGAACTTATGCATAGGGATTGGCACACGTTTTCCTCTTGACTCTCCCATAGAAACTTTGGGGCACTCTTTGAAGTTCTTTGTGTTGGTTTGGATAGATGAATCTGAGATTGTGTGATGCATGTCGTATAAACAAACCCGCGGATACTTGTGTTGAGTATCTAGGCGACATTATGGTTTTGGTTCATGTGTGTCTTAAGGTGTTATTTTAGTACGAACTCTAGGGATGTTTGTGACACTTATAGGAATACCCAATAGATCGATAAGAAAGAATAACTTTGAGGTGGATTTGTACCCTACAATAATCTCTTTGTTTGTTCTCCGCTATTAGTGACTTTGGAGTAACTCTTTGTTGCATGTTGAGAGATTGTTATATCATCTAATTATGTTATCACTGATGAGAGAACTTGCACTAGTGAAAGTATGAACCCTAGGCCTTGTTTCGAAGCATTGCAATACCATTTTTCCTCACTTTTGTTACTAGTTACCTTGCCGTTTTAATATTTTCATATTACAAAAACCTATATTTACTATCCATCTTACGCTTGTATCACCATCTCTTCGCCGAACTAGTGCACCTATACAATATACCATTGTATTGGGTGTGTTGGGGACACAAGAGACTCTTTGTTATTTGGTTGCAGGGTTGTTTGAGAGAGAACATCTTCATGCTACGCCTCCCACGGATTGATAAACCTTAGGTCATCCACTTGAGGGAATTTGCTACTGTCCTACAAACCTCTGCACTTGGAGGCCCAACAACATCTACAAGAAGAAGGTTGCGTAGTTGACATCAAGCGCTTTTCTTGCGCCGTTGCTGGGGAGGTTAGTGCTTGAAGGTATATCTTTAGATCTTGCGATCGAATCTTTTAGTTTCTTGTTTTATCACTAGCTTAGTCTATAAAAGAAAACTAAAAATATGTAATCGAGGTTGCCTCATACGCTTCATCTTTTTAATGTCTTTCGTGAAAATAAGGATTCCGATAATTGTGCCAAAGTGTTAGAAGAAGAATGCATTAAAATGTTTCGCACTAAATCTTTGAATGATGAGCATGATTGCAATGTTGTTAGAATGAATTCTTTGAATATCCATGATGCTAATGATATGCAAAGCCACAAGCTTGGGAATGCTATGTTTGATGAAGATAATATTTTTAGTCCCCCAAGTTTTGATGAGCAAATTTATTATGATGATAGCATGCCTCCTATTTATGATTATTATTGTGATAACATGTATGCCATAAAGAATAATGATAACCATGAAACTTGTCATCATGATTTTAATTTTGAATTGGATTATGCCTCACATGTTAGTTATTCTGTTGAGTTTGCTCCCACTACTAGGAATGAGAATAAATTTGCTTATGTGGAGAGTACAAAAATGTCTATGCTTGTAGATCATTAAAAGAATGATTTATGTGATAGTTATATTGTTGAACTAATTCATGATGCTACTGAAAATTATTATGAGGGAGAAAAATATGCTTGTAGGAATTGCAATAATACCAAAGTTTCATCTCTTTATGTTGAAAATCTTGAAGTTATGCTTGTTTTACCTTCCTATGCTAGTTGATTCTTGCACTCATAAGTTGTTTGCTCACAAAATCCCTATGCATAGGAAGTGGGTTAGAATTAAATGTGCTTGTCATATTCTTCATGATGCTCCCATTATGTTTTAATTCCTATCTTTTATATGAGCATCATTGAAATCATCATGCCTAGCTAAAAGGCATTAAAGAAAAGCGCTTGTTGGGAGACAACCCAATACTATTATTGATACGTCTCCAACGTATCTATAATTTTTTATTGTTCCATGCTATTATATTATCTATTTTGGATGTTTATGGGCTTTATTATGCACTTTTATATTATTTTTGGGACTAACCTATTAACCCAGAGCCCAGTGCCAGTTTCTATTTTTCCCTTGTTTCAGTGTTTCACAGAAAAGGAATATCAAACAGAGTCCAAACGGAATGAAACCTTCGGGAAAGTTATTTTTGGAACGGAAGCAATCCAGGGGACTTGGAGTGCACGTCAGGGAATCAACGAGGAAGGCACGAGGCAGGGGGCGCGCCCACCCACTGGGCGCGCCCTCCACCCTCATGGGCCCCTCGTGGCTCCCCTGACGTATTTCTTCCTCCTATATATACCCATATACCCTAAAACCTTCGGGAACAGAATAAATCGGGAGTTCCGCCATCACAAGCCTCTGTAGCCACCAAAAACCAATCGGGACCCTGTCCCGGCACCCTGCCGGAGGGGGGAACCCTCACCGGTGGCCATCTTCATCATCCCGACGCTCTCCATGACGAGGAGGGAGTAGTTCACCCTCGGGGCTGAGGGTATGTACCAGTAGCTATGTGTTTGATCTCTCTCTCTCTCGTGTTCTTGATTTGGCACGATCTTGATGTATCGCGAGCTTTGCTACTATAGTTGGATCTTATGATGTTTCTCCCCCTCTACTCTCTTGTAATGGATTGAGTTTTCCCTATGAAGTTATCTTATCGGATTGAGTCTTTAATGATTTGAGAACACTTGATGTATGTCTTGCGTGGGATAACCATGGTGACAATGGGTTATTCTATTGATTCACTTGATGTATGTTTTGGTGATCAACTTGCGGGTTCCTCCCATGAACCTATGCATAGGGGTTGGCACACGTTTTCGTCTTGACTCTCCGGTAGAAACTTTGGGGCACTCTTTGAGGTTCTATGTGTTGGTTGAATAGATGAATCTGAGATTGTGTGATGCATATCGTATAATCATACCCACTGATACTTGAGGTGACATTGGAGTATCTAGGTGACATTAGGGTTTTGGTTGATGTGTGTCTTAAGGTGTTATTTTACTACGAACTCTAGGCCTGTTTGTGACACTTATAGGAATAGCCCAATGGATTGATCAGAAAGAATAACTTTGAGGTGGTTTTGTACCCTACCATAATCTCTTCGTTTGTTCTCTGCTATTAGTGACTTTGGAGTGACTCTTTGTTGCATGTTGAGGGATATTTATATGATCCAATTATGTTATTATTCTTGAGAGAACTCGCACTAGTGAAAGTATGAACCCTAGGCCTTGTATCCTAGCATTGCAATACCGTTTGCGCTCACTTTTACCACTTGTTACCTTGCTGTTTTTATATTTTCAGATTACAAAAACCTATATCTACCATCCATATTGCACTTGTATCACCATCTCTTCGCCGAACTAGTGCACCTATACAATTTACCATTGTATTGGGTGTGTTGGGGACACAAGAGACTCTTTGTTATTTGGTTGCAGGGTTGTTTGAGAGAGACCATCTTCATCCTACGCCTCCCACGGATTGATAAACCTTAGGTCATCCACTTGAGGGAAATTTTGTACTGTCCTACAAACCTCTGCACTTGGAGGCCCAACAACGTCTACAAGAAGAAGGTTGCGTAGTAGACATCAAGCAGTTTTTGGCGTTGTTGCCGGGGAGGTGAGTGCTTGAAGGTATATCTTTAGATCTTGCAATCGAATCTTTTTGTTTCTTGTTTTTGCACTAGTTTAGTTTATCAAAGAAAACTACAAAAAAATGGAATTGAGTTTACCTCATAGGCTTCATCTTTTTAATATGTTTCGTGAGTATGATGGAATGGTAAATTGTGCCAAAGTGTTCGAAGAAGAATGCATTAAAATGTTTGGCACTAAATCTTTGAATGATGAGCATGATTGCAACGTCGTTAGTATGAACTCCTCGAATATCCATAGTACTAATGATGATTGCACTAGTTATGATGAAAATGTCTCCTATAAACATGTCAATTTTTGTGGAGTGCATTGGGTTTGCAAGTACACACCAAATAGGGAAGATAGATATTGCAAGAGGCATAAGTATTTAGACACTAAATGGTTGCAAGAAAGGCTAAATGTGAGTGCTGAAAATTTAAAATATCTTTACCGTACTTGTGAACTTTGCAATGAACATGGTCATTTAAATATCAAATGCAAATTGTTTCATGATCGAATCGTGTCCAAAAATTGTGATGATTTGATTTCCCTTGCGCATCATAATGAACTTAGTTTGCTTTTGGGTTATGAAGAAATGAAACGTCAAACTAAGCATATTCCAGAATATAACCTTGAGAAATTCCTCGATATTGATCTAGAAGAAATTTATATGTATTGTGCGGTGAATTGCATCGAAAATCCTTATATTGCCAATTACATAAAGAAAAGAAAACAAATAGAAGATGAAGGGAATACTAATGAAAGGGAAGAGACTTCCCAATATCCTCCTATTATTTCTTATGATGAATCATTTAACGAGGGGGAGCCTTCTATTCAACCAATCTCATTAATAAGGAGCTCCAAAAAGAGGATTGAACCCACACATGATGTGGTGAAGAAGAAGAAAAGAAAAAAGGAGGAGAGGTAAAAAGATATCTCTCCCAAATAATGTTGCTCCTATTATTGTTGTGCCTCATGAAAATGAAGATGATGCACTTGATGATGATCTCGTTATGCCTATTACTTGTTGTGATGATTATGATTGGGAAGATAATAATACTTCTTATGATCTTGAAAATCTTTTTGGCACTTGCTTGGAAGAATATGATAATTGCTATACTATTGGTGCTATCCATACTATTAATGATGAGAGTGATTATGCTTATGATATGAAAAGGCCCAAGCTTGGGGATGCTATGTTTGAAGAAGATGATGTTTTTGAGAATATATTTGCTGCAATTAATGTTTGTCCCAAGTTTGGGGATGCTACTTTTAATGAAGATGATATTTTTAGCCTCCCAAGTTTTGATATGCAAATTTGTTATGATGATAGCATGCCTCTTACTTATGATGATTATATTGATGAAAGTGGGTTTGGAAGAGTGTCAACTTTAGGAAGTAATGATCCCACTATTTTGGAGGATGTTGAATCTTATAATATTTATGAAAGTGGATTTGGAGAGGTCATGACTTTATTTAGTGATGAGTCCACTATCTTGGAAGAGGTTTCAATCGATTATGATGAGAACAAAGTTGCTACTTATGATGATTATTGTGATGAAACTTATGCTATAAAAGTAGTGATGATTATATTTATAAAACTTGTCATGATTATGATTACCCTTTTTCTGAACATTACTCTTTTAATGTGGAAACAATTTATAGTATTCAAGTCTCTTATGATACTCCCACTATTCCGAATGAGAAGAATTTTGCTTATGTGGAGAGTAGTAAATTTCTATGCAAGTAGATCATGAAAAGAATGTTTAGGTGCTGGTTATATTGTTGAATTCATTCATGATGCTACTGAAAATTATTATGAGGGAGGAATTATGCTTGTAGGAATTGCAATAATATCAAGTTTCCTCTCTATGTGCTTAAAGTTTTGAAGTTATGCTTGTTTTGCCTTCCTATGCTAGTTGATTATTGTTCCCATAAGTTGTTTGCTCACAAAATCCCTATGCATAGGAAGTGGGTTAGACTTAAATGTGCTAGTCATATTCTTCATGATGCTCTCTTTATGTTTTAACTCTTATCTTTTATGCGAGCATCATTGAAATCATCATGCCTAGCTAGGGGCGTTAAACGTTAGCGCTTGTTGGGAGGCAACCCAATTTTTATTTTATTTTCTTGATTTTTGGTTCTGTTTAGGAATAAATAATCCATCTAGCTTCTGTTTAGATGTGGTTTTGTGTTTTAATTAGTGTTTGTGCCAAGTAGAACCTTTGGGAAGACTTGGGTGAAGTCTTTATGATCATGCTGTAAAAAACAGAAACTTTAGCGCTCACGAGATTAGCTAAAACGTTGTACTGGAGAGTTCTATTTAGTTGATTATTTTTTCAGATGATTACTAGACAAATTCCTCAGGTCCACCAAATTATTTTAGAATTTTTGGAGTTCCATAAGTTTGCGTTAGTTACAGATTACTACAGATTGTTCTGTTTTTGACAGATTCTGTTTTTCGTGCGTTGTTTGCTTATTTTGATGACTCTATGGCTAGTAAAATAGTTTATAAACCATAGAGAAGTTGGAATACAGTAGGTTTAACACCAATATAAATAAAGAATGAGTTCATTACAGTACCATGAAGTGGTGTTTTGTTTTCTTTCGCTAACGGAGCTCACGAGATTTTCTATTAAGTTTGGTGTTGTGAAGTTTTCAAGTTTTGGGTAAAGATTCGATGGACTATGGAATAAGGAGTGGCAAGAGCCTAATCTTGGGGATGCCCAAGGCACCCCAAGGTAATATTCAAGGATAACCAAGAGCCTAAGCTTGGGGATGCCCCGGAAGGCATCCCCTCTTTCGTCTTCGTTCATCGGTAACTTTACTTGGAGCTATATTTTTATTCACCACATGATATGTGTTTTGCTTGGAGCGTCATTTTATTTTCTTTTGCTTTGCTTGCTGTTTGAATAAAATACCAAGATCTGAAATTCTTAAATGTTAGAGAGTCTTCACATAGTTACATAATTATTCAACTACTCATTGATCTTCACTCATATCTTTTGGAGTAGTTTGTTGTTTGCTCTAGTGCTTCACTTATATCTTTTAGAGCACAATGGTGGTTTTATTTTGAAGAAATAGATGAACTCTCATGCTTCACTTATATTATTTTGAGAGTCTTAAACAGCATGGTAATTTGCTTAATCCTAATATGCTAGGTATTCAAGACTAGTAAAAACTTTCTTATGAGTGTGTTGAATACTAAGAGAAGTTTGATGCTTGATGATTGTTTTGAGATATGGAGGTAGTGATATTAAAGTTGTGCTAGTTGAGTAGTTGTGAATTTGAGAAATACTTGTGTTGAAGTTTGCAAGTCCCGTAGCATGCACGTATGGTAAACGTTATGTAACAAATTTGAAACATGAGGTGTTCTTTGATTGTCCTCCTTATGAGTGGCGGTCGGGGACGAGCGATGGTCTTTTCCTACCAATCTATCCCCCTAGGAGCATGCGCGTAGTGCTTGGTTTTTGATGACTTGTAGATTTTTGCAATAAGTATGTGAGTTCTTTATGACTAATGTTGAGTCCATGGATTATACGCACTCTCACCCTTCCATCATTGCTAGCCTCTTCGGTACCGTGCATTGCCCTTTCTCACATTGAGAGTTGGTGCAAACTTCGCCGGTGCATCCAAACCCCGTGATATGATACGCTCTTTCACACATAAACCTCCTTATATCTTCCTCAAAACAGCCACCATACCTACCTATTATGGCATTTCCATAGCCATTCCGAGATATATTGCCATGCAACTTTCCACCGTTCCGTTTATCATGACACGTTCATCATTGTCATATTGCTTTGCATGATCATGTAGTTGACATAGTATTTGTGGCAAAGCCACCATTCATAATTCTTTCATACATGTCACTCTTGATTCATTGCATATCCCGGTACACCGCCGGAGGCATTCATATAGAGTCATACTTTGTTCTAGTATCGAGTTGTAATCATTGAGTTGTAAATAAATAGAAGTGTGATGATCATCATTTTCTAGAGCATTGTCCCAAGTGAGGAATAAAAAAAGAGAAAGGCCATAAAAAAGAGAAGGCCCAAAAAATGAGAGAAAAAGAGAGAAGGGACAATGTTACTATCCTTTTACCACACTTGTGCTTCAAAGTAGCACCATAATCTTCATGATAGAGAGTCTCTTGTTTTGTCACTTTCATATACTAGTGGGAATTTTTCATTATAGAACTTGGCTTGTATATTCCAACAATGGGCCTCCTCAAGTGCCCTAGGTCTTCGTGAGCAAGCAAGTTGGATGCACACCCACTTAGTTTCTTTTGTTGAGCTTTCATATATTTATAGCTCTAGTGCATCCGTTGCATGGCAATCCCTACTCCTTGCATTAACATCAATCGATGGGCATCTCCATAGCTCATTGATTAGCCTCGTTGATGTGAGACTTTCTATTTT
This sequence comes from Triticum aestivum, assembly GCF_018294505.1. Classification (NCBI taxonomy): domain Eukaryota; kingdom Viridiplantae; phylum Streptophyta; class Magnoliopsida; order Poales; family Poaceae; genus Triticum; species Triticum aestivum. Next base: position 164,142,765 of record NC_057811.1, on the reverse strand, counting down.
TTTTGTCTTCTCCACATAACCCCCATCATTATATTCTATTCCACCCATAGTGCTATATCCATGGCTCACGCTCATGTATTGCGTGAAGGTTGAAAAAGTTTGAGATTACTAAAGTATGAAACAATTGCTTGGCTTGTCACCGGGGTTGTGCATGATGAGAGCATTCTTGTGTGACGAAAATGGAACATGACCAAACTATATGATTTTGTACGGATGAACTTTCTTTGGCCATGTTATTTTGAGAGGACATAATTGCTTAGTTAGTATACTTGAAGTATTATTACTTTTATGTCAATATGAACTTTTATCATGAATCTTTCGGATCTGAATATTCATACCACAATTAAGAAGAATTACATTGAAATTATGCCAAGTAGCATTCCACATCAAAAAATTTGTTTTTATCATTTACCTACTCGAGGACGAGCATGAATTAAGCTTGGGGATGCTGATACGTCTCCAACGTATCTATAATTTCTGTTTGTTCCATGCTATCATATTATCTGTTTTGGATGTTTATGGGCTTTATTATGCACTTTTATATTATTTTTGGGACTAACCTATTAACCCAGAGCCCAGTGCCAGTTTCTGTTTTTCCCTTGTTTCAGTGTTTCATAGAAAAGGAATATCAAACGGAGTCCAAACGGAATGAAACCTTCGGGAAAGTTATTTTTGGAACGAAAGAAATCCACGGCACTTGGAGTGCACGCCAGGGAATCAACGAGGAAGGCACGAGGCAGGGGACGCGCCCACCCCCCGGGCGCGCCCTCCACCCTCGTGGGCCCCTTGTGGCTCCCCTGACGTATTTCTTCCTCCTATATATACCCATATACCCTAAAACCTTCGGGGAACAGAATAGATCGGGAGTTTCGCCGCCGCAAGCCTCTGTAGCCACAAAAACCAATCGGGACCCTGTTCCGGCACCCTGCCGGAGGGGGGAACCCTCACCGGTGGCCATCTTCATCATCCCGATGCTCTCCATGACGAGGATGGAGTAGTTCACCCTCGGGGCTGAGGGTATGTACCGGTAGCTATGTCTTTGATCTCTCTCTCTCTCGTGTTCTTGATTTGGCACGATCTTGATGTATCGCGAGCTTTGCTACTATAGTTGGATCTTATGATGTTTCTCCCCCTCTACTCTCTTGTAATGGATTGAGTTTTCCCTTTGAAGTTATCGTATCGGATTGAGTCTTTAATGATTTGAGAACACTTGATGTATGTCTTGCGTGGGATAACCGTGGTGACAATGTGTTATTCTATTGATTCACTTGATGTATGTTTTGGTGATCAACTTGCGGGTTCCGCCCATGAACCTATGCATAGGGGTTGGCACACGTTTTTGTCTTGACTCTCCGGTAGAAACTTTGGGGCACTCTTTGAGGTTCTATGTGTTGGTTGAATAGATGAATGTGAGATTGTGTGATGCATATCGTATAATCATACCCACGGATACTTGAGGTGACATTGGAGTATCTAGGTGACATTAGGGTTTTGGTAGATGTGTGTATTAAGGTGTTATTCTAGTACGAACTCTATGATAGATTGATCAGAAAGAATAACTTTGAGGTGGTTTCGTACCCTACCATAATCTCTTCGTTTGTTCTCTGCTATTAGTGACTTTGGAGTGACTTTTTGTTGCATGTTGAGGGATATTTATATGATCCAGTTATGTTATTATTGTTGAGAGAACTTGCACTAGTGAAAGTATGAACCCTAGGCCTTGTTTCCTAGCATTGCAATACCGTTTGCGCTCACTTTTACCACTTGTTACCTTGATGTTTTTATATTTTCAGATTACAAAAACCTATATCTACCATCCATATTGCACTTGTATCACCTTCTCTTCGCCGAACTAGTGCACCTATACAATTTACCATTGTATTAGGTGTGTTGGGGACACAAGAGACTCTTTGTTATTTGGTTCCAGGGTTGTTTGAGAGAGACCATCTTCATCCTACGCCTCCCACGGATTGACAAACCTTAGGTCATCCACTTGAGGGAAATTTGCTACTGTCCTACAAACCTCTGCACTTGGAGGCCTAACAACGTCTACAAGAAGAAGGTTGCGTAGTAGACATCAATTACCTACTGTTTTTGCATGTTCACATGATTAAGCTACTGTAGTAATCATGTTTTATAGCTTTAGTTTCAATAAAGTGCCAAGTAAAGCCTTTGGGATAGTGTGGGTGATAGTTGATTCAATTCTGCCCAATAAACAGAAACTTTCGCGCCCAGTCACAGAATTGTTAAAGGTCATTGGTGCGTCGAAAAATTCTGAAGTTTTTACTGTATATTGATATACAAATTGCCCATGTTTTCCTCATTTTTCAGGATTTTTGGAGTTATAGAAGTATGACTTCAATTCAAATCTTCATAGACTGTTCTGTTTTTATGCATAGTTTGCTTGTTTTCTAGTTTCTATGGCTGATATCGCTTAATATAAATTGTAGAAATGATGGGGTACAGTAGGAATCATGTGAGAAAAATTATGAATCTTGTCTTGACAGTACCTAAAGTGAATGATTTGTTTTATTACACTAACGGAGCTCATGAGTTTTTTGGTAAGTTTTGTGTTGTGAAGTTTTCAAGTTTTGGGTAAAGTTTCGATGGACTATGGAATAAGGAGTGGCAAGAGCCTAAGCTTGGGGATGCCCAAGGCACCCCAACATAATATTCATGGACAACCAGGAACCTAAGCTTGGGGATGCCCCGGATGGCATCCCCTCTTTCGTGTTCGTTCATCGATAACTTTACTTGGGGCTATATTTTTATTCACCAAATGATATGTGTTTTGCTTGGAGCGTCATTTTATTTTATTAGGATTTGATTGCTGTTATTTAGAATAATTTTTTGCATCTTTTAGTTCAATAAAAGGTCAAGTATAGCCTTTAACATGCTTATTTTGCAAGTCCGCATGTTGCTGTTTTAAAAGCAGAAAGTTTGCTGTTATGTTTTGAATATTTGTGAATAGTGAGAACATTATAAAATCTTGAACTTTTTACACAATGATTAACAACACATTTTCCACAGTGTGGTAATGTTTCGGAATTTTTGGAGTTAGGTAAGTATGACTACAATTGCACTCTTTACAAACTGTTATGTTTAGACAGATTGCTGTTATGTTTCCATTGTTTGCATATGTTTGCTTGATTAATGATTCTATTTGAGGATAGGAGTATTAAATATGCAGAGGCATTTAGTATGCAATGTCAAATTATAATTTTAGTGATTTTCTACAGTATAGAATGATAAGGTTTTGCATTTGATTTATACTAACTTATCTCATGAGTTCTTGTTGAGTTTTGTGTGGATGAAGTTTTTAAGATTTAGGGAAACCGCAATATGTAAAGAATTAATGAGACACAAAAGCTCAAGCTTGGGGATGCCCAAGGCATCCCTAGTCAATATTTCAAGAAGTCTCAAGCATCTAATCTTGGGGATGCCCTGGTTGGCATCCCACCTTTCTTCTTCAACAACTATCAGTCAGTTTTGGTTGAACCTAAGTTTTTGCTTCTTCACATGATATGTGCTATCCTTGCAATGCCATTTTATTTAGTTTTGCTTGCTGTTTGAATAAAGCACTTAAGATCTGAAATTTTATTTATGAGAAGGAGTCTTCACATAATCACATAATGATTCGACTACTCATTGATCTTCACTTATATCTTTTGGAGTAGTTTGTCATTTGCTCTAATGCTTAACTTATATCTTTTTAGAGCATGATGGTGGTTTTATTTTGAAGAAATTGTTGAACTCTCATGCTTCACTTATATTATTTTGAGAGTCTCTCTAAACAGCGTGGTAATTTGTTTTGGTTATGAATTTAGTCCTAATATGATAGGCATCCAAGAGGGATATAATAAAAACTTTCATATAAAGTGCATTGAATACTATGAGAAGTTTGATTCCTTATGATTTTTTTGAGATATGAGGATGGTGATATTAGAGTCATGCTAGTGAGTAGTTGTGAATTTGAGAAATACTTGTGTTAAGTTTTCTGAGTCCCGTAGCATGCACGTATGGTGAACCGTTATGTAACGAAGTTGGAGCATGAGATATTTTTAGATTGTCTTCCTTATGAGTGGCGGTCGGGGACAAGCGATGGTCTTTTCCTAAGAATCTATCCCCCTAGGAGCATGCGGGTAGTACTTTGTTTCAATGACTAATAGATTTTTGCAATAAGTATGTGAGTTCTTTATGACTAATGTTGAGTCCATGGATTGTACGCACTCTGACCTTTCCGCCATTGCTAGCCTCTCTAGTACCGCGCAACTTTCACCGGTACCATAAACCCACCACATATCCTTCCTCAAAACAGCCACCATACCTACCTATTATGGCATTTCCATAGCCATTCCGAGATATATTGCCATGCAACTTTCCACCGTTCCGTTTATTATGACATGCTTCATCATTGTCATATTGCTTTGCATGATCATGTAGTTGACATCGTATTTGTGGCAAAGCCACCGTTCATAATTCTTTCATACATGTCACTCTTGATTCATTGCACATCCTAGTACACCGCCGGAAGCATTCACATAGAGTCATATTTCTGTTCTAGTATCGAGTTGTAATTCTTGAGTTGTAAATAAATAGAAGTGTGATGATTTTCATCATTGTCCCATGTGAGGAAATAAAAAAAGAGGAAAGGCCAAAAAAAGAGAAGGCCCAAAAAAGGGCCATTTGCATTTCTGTCCCTAACTCAAACCACCTAATCAGATATACGCCTAATTTGAAAGCCTGCTCAAATTTGCCGCTCCGCCGTCAGGTGCCTTTACAGAAATGCCCTTCTGCACCGTTACTGTCCGGTCAAACAACTTTGACCGTCCTGAAAAAATAGCAAAAACATCTAAAAAATCTAAAATTTTGTGAGATAGAAGATACTCATGTGCGCAAGGTGTGTGCAAATTTTTGTGCTATTTTGACATTCTAGGAGCTCCTGGCAAGGAAAAATAGTTAATCTGCACTCTTGTGAACAGTAAATTTGAAATAAAATAGCAAGAAAATTCAAAAAAATATGATTTTTTTGGCATCAAAGAGGCTTGGGTGCACAAGGTGCATGCAAGTTTTTGTGATCAAATGACATGCGAGGAGCTCTAGCAAGAAAAAACAAAATAGTCATTTTCCCAAAAAAATTCCCGAGCCAAATTTTGTTTTTTTCTCCACAAGCCCCTCCAATGTCCAAACACAACAAAAATTTGCACGCAGCTTGCAGACCAGAGCCTCTTTGATGCCAAAAAAAACATATTTTTTTTGAATTTTCTTGCTATTTTTTTGAATTTACTGTTCACATGCTTACATATTTATTGTTTTTCCTTTGACACGAGCTCCTGGAATGTCCAAACAGCATGAAAATTTGCACACACCTTGCGAACCTGAGTATCTTTGATCCCACAAATTTCCAGATTTTTAAGATTTTTTTGCTATTTTTTCAGGGCGGTCAAAGCCCTTTGACCAGCTTTGACCGGACGGTAACGGCAAAGAAGGGCATTTCTATAAGTGCACATAACGGCAGAGGGGCAAATTTGAGCAGGCTTTGAAATTAGGGGTAAATCTAAGAGTGGGCGCAAATTAGGGGCATAAATGTAAATGTCCCAAAAACTGAGAGAAAAAGAGAGAAGGGACAATGTTACTATCCTTTTTCCACACTTGTGCTTCAAAGTAGCACCATGATCTTCATGATAGAGAGTCTCTTATATTGTCACTTTCATATACTAGTGGGAATTTTTCATTATAGAACTTGGCTTGTATATTCCAACGATGGGCTTCCTCAAATGCCCTAGTTCTTAATGAGCAAGCAAGTTAGATGCACACCCACTTAGTTTTCTTTTTGAGATTTCATAACTTATAGCTCTAGTGCATCCGTTGCATGGCAATCCCTACTCAGTCACATTGATATCTATTAATGGGCATCTCCATAGCCCGTTGATACGCCTAGTTGATGTGAGACTATCTCCTTGTTTTTGTCTTCTCCACAAGCTCCTTCTATTCCACCTATAGTGCTATGTCCATGGCTCACGCTCATGTATTGCGTGAAAGTTGAAAAAGTTTGAGAACTTCAAAGGTATGAAACAATTGCTTGGCTTGTCATCGGGGTTGTGCATGATTTGAGTATTTTGTGTGATGAAGATGGAGCATAGCCAGACTATATGATTTTGTAGGGATAAGCTTTCTTTGGCCATGTTATTTTGAGAAGACATAATTGCCTTGTTAGTATGCTTAAAGTATTATTGTCTTATGGATATGAACATTCATGCCACAATAAAGAAATTAAATGGATAAATATGTTAGGTAGCATTCCACATCAAAAATTCTGTTTTTATCATTTACCTACTCGAGGACGAGCAAAAATTAAGCTTGGGGATGCTCGATACGTCTCCAACATATCTATAGTTTTTTATTGTTCCATGCTATTATATTATCTATCTTGTATGTTTTATATGCATTTATATGCTATTTTATATTATTTTTGGGACTAACCTATTAACCTAGAGCCCAGTGCCAGTTTCAGTTTTTTCCGTGTTTTTGAGTTTTACAGCAAAGGAATATCAAACGAAGTCCAATTGAGCTGAAAATTTCTGACGATTTTGTATGGACCAAAAGAAGCCCCCGAAGCAAAAGAGTTTGGACAGAAGATTCCCGAGCCAACCACAAGGTTGGAGGATGCGCCCTACCCCTCCGGTCGCGTCCTCCGACCTTGTCGTTGACTCGTGAACCCCCTGACTAGAAACCGACGCCAAAAATTCCTATAAATACAGAAACCCCGAGAAATAAACCTAGATCGGGAGTTCCGCCGCCGCAAGCCTCTGTAGCCACCATAAACCAATCGGGATCCCATTGTGGCACCCTGCCGGAGGGGGAAATCATCATCGGTGGCCATCTTCATCATCCCGGTGATCTCCATGACTAGGAGGGAGTAGTTCACCCTCGGGGCTGAGGGTATGTACCAGTAGCTATGTGTTTGATCGATCTCTCTCTCTCTCTCTCTCTCCCTCTCTCTCTCTCGTGTTCTTGATTTGGCACGATCTTGATGCACCGCGAGCTTTGCTATTATAGTTGGATCTTATGATGTTTCTCCCCCTCTACCTTCTTGTAATGGATTGAGTTTTCCCTTTGAAGTTATCTTATCAGATTGAGTATTTAAGGATTTGAGAACACTTGATGTATGTCTTGAAGGAAATATGCCCTAGAGGCAATAATAAAGTTGTTATTTATATTTCCTTATATCATGATAAATGTTCATTATTCATGCTAGAATTGTATTAACCGGAAACTTAGTACATGTGTGAATACATAGACAAACAGAGTGTCACTAGTATGCCTCTACTTGACTAGCTTGTTAATCAAAGATGGTTTAGTTTCCTAACCATAGACATGAGTTGTCATTTGATGAACGGGATCACATCATTAGAGAATGATGTGATTGACTTGACCCATCCGTTAGCTTAGCACTATGATCGTTTGGTTTGTTGCTATTGCTTTTTTCTTAACATATACATTTTCCTATGACTATGAGATTATGCAACTCCCGAATACCGGAGGAACACTTAGTGTGCTATCAAACGTCACAACATAACTGGGTGATTATAAAGATGTTCTACAGGTGTCTCCGATGGTGTTTGTTGAGTTGGCATAGATCGATATTAGGATTTGTCACTCCAATTTTTGGAGAGGTATCTTTGGGCCCTCTCGGTAATTCACATCATTATAAGCCTTACAAGCAATGTCACAAAGGAGTTAGTTACAGGATGATGCATTACGGAACGAGTAAAGAGACTTGTCGGTAACGAGATTGAACTAGGTATGATGATACCGACGATCGAATCTCGGGCAAGTAACATACCGATGACAAAGGGAACAACGTGTGTTGTTATGCGGTTTGACCGATAAAGATCTTCGTAGAATATGTAGGAACCAATATGAGCATCCAGGTTCCGCTATTGGTTATTGACCAGAGATGAGTCTCGGTCATGTCTACATAGTTCTCGAACCCGTAGGGTCCGCACGCTTAACCTTCGATGACGATCGGTATTATGAGTTTATACGTTTTCGATGAACCGAAGATAGTTCGGAGTCCCGGATGTGATCACGGACATGACGAGGAGTCTCGAAATGGTTGAGACATGAAGATTGATATATTGGAAGGTAATGTTTGGACACCGGAATGGTTTAGGATTCGTTCGGGCATTTACCGGAGTGTCGGGGGGTTACCGGAACCCCCCGGGGGCTTAATGGGCCTACATGGGCTTTAGTGGAAGAGAGAGGAGGCGGCCAAGAGGTGGGGCATGCCCCCCCAAACCCAATCTGAATTGGGAAGGGGGCCGGCCCCCCTTTACTTCCTCCCTTCTTCCCCTTCCTTCCCGCTCCTAGTTGGACTAGGAAAGGGGGGAAACCTACTCCTAGTAGGAGTAGGAATCCCCCCTTGGGGGCGCACCATGAGGTCGGCCGGCCCCCTCCTCCCCTCCTTTATATATGGGGGAGGGGAGCACCCCATAGACACACAAGTTGATTGTTTAGCCATGTGCGGTGCCTCCCTCCACATATTCCCACCTCGGTCACATCGTTGTAGAGCTTAGGCGAAGACCCGCTTCGGTAACTTAATCATCACCGTCAACACGCCGTTGTGCTGACGAAACTCTCCCTCGACCTCAGCTAGATCTAGAAGTTCGAGGGATGTCACTGAGCTGAACGTGTGCAGATCGCGGAGGTGTCGTGCGTTCGGTACTTGATCGGTTGGATCGCGAAGACGTTCGACTACATCAACCGCGTTACTTAACGCTTCCGCTTTCGGTCTACGAGGGTGCGTGGACACACTCTCCCCGCTCATTGCTATGCATCTCCTAGATAGATCTTGCGTGATCGTAGGAATTTTTTTGAAATACTGCGTTCCCCAACAGTGGCATCTGAGCCTGGTCTATGTGTAGATGTTATATGCACGAGTAGAACACAAAGAGTTGTGGGCGATAATAGTCATACTGCTTACCAGCATGTCATACTTTGATTCGGCGGTATTGTTGGATGAAGCGGCCCAGACCGACATTACATGACCGCGTTCATGAGACTGGTTCTACTGCCATGCTTCGCACACAGGTGGCTAGTGGGTGTCTGTTTCTCCAACTTTAGTTGAATCGAGTGTGACTACGCCCGGTCCTTATTGAAGGTTAAAACAGCACACTTGATGAAAATCGTTGTGGATTTGATGCATAGGTAAGAACGGTTCCTGCTAGAAGCCCGTAGCAGCCATGTAAAACTTGCAACAACAAAGTAGAGGATGTCTAACTTGTTCTTGCAGGGCTTGCTGTGATGTGATATGGTCAAGACGTGATGATATATAATTTGTTGTATGAGATGATCATGTTTTGTAACAGTTATTGGCAACTAGCAGGAGCCATATGGTTGTCGCTTTATTGTATGAAATGCAATCGCCATGTAATTGCTTTACTTTATCACTAAGCGGTAGTGATAGTTGTAGTAGCAATAGTTGGCAAGACGACAACGATGCTTCGATGGAGATCAAGGTGTCAAGCCAGTGACGATGGTGATCATGACGGTGCTTTGGAGATGGAGATCAAAGGCACAAGATGATGATGGCCACATCATATCACTTATTTGATTGCATGTGATGTTTATCCTTTTATGCATCTTATTTTGCTTAGTACGGCGGTAGCATTATAAGATGATCTCTCACTAAATTTCAAGGTATAAGTGTTCTCCCTGAGTATGCACCGTTGCAACAGTTCGTCGTGCCGAGACACCACGTGATGATCGGGTGTGATAAGCTCTATGTTCACATACAACGGGTGCAAGCCAGTTTTGCACACGCAGAATACTCGGGTTAAACTTGACGAGCCTAGCATATGCAGATATGGCCTCGGAACACTGAGACCGAAAGGTCGAGCGTGAATTATATAGTAGATATGATCAACATAGTGATGTTCACCATTGAAAACTTCTCCATCTCACGTGATGATCGGACATGGTTTAGTTGATATGGATCACGTGATCATTTAGATGACTAGAGGGATGTCTATGTAAGTGTGAGTTCTTAAGTAATATTATTAATTGAACTTTAATTTATCATGAACTTAGTCCTGATAGTATTTGCATAACTATGTTGTAGATCAATATCTCATGATGTAGCTCCCCGTTTATTTTTGATATGTTCCTAGAGAAAAACTATGTTGAAAGATGATAGTAGCAATGATGCGGACTAGGTACGTGATCTAAGGATTATCCTCATTGCTGCACAGAAGAATTATGTCCTTGATGCACCGCTAGGTGAGGGACCTATTGCAGGAGCAGATGCAGACGTTATGAACGTTTGGCAATGCTTGGTATGATGACTACTTGATAGTTTAGTGCACCATGCTTTACGGCCTAGAACCGGGACTTCAAAAACATTTTGAACGCCACGAAGCATATAAGATGTTCCAGGAGCTGAAATTGGTATTGCAGACTCATGCCCGAGTCGAGAGGTATGAGACGTCTGACAAGTACTTTGCCTACAAGATGGAGGAGAATAGCTCAACCAGTGAGCATGTGCTTAGATTGTCTGAGTGCTACAATCGCTTGAATCAAGTGGGAGTTAATCTTCCAAATAAAATAGTGATTGACAGAGTTCTCTAGTCACTATCACCAAGTTACTGGAACTTCGTGATGAACTATAATATGCAAGGGATGACGAACACGATTACCGAGCTCTTCGTGATGTTGAAATCGACGAAGGTAGAAATCAAGAAAAGCATCAAATGTTGATGGTTGACAAGACCACTAGTTTCAAGTAAAAGGGCAAGGGAAAGAAAGGGAACTTCAAGAAGAATGCAAGCAAGTTGCCACCCTCCCATGAAGAAGCTCAAAGCTAGACCCAAGCCTAAAACTGAATGCTTCTACTGCAAAGGAAATGGTCACTTGAAGCGGAACTGCCCCAAATACTTGGCGGATAAGAAGGATGGCAAAGTGAATAAAAGTATATATGATATACATGTTATTGATGTGTACTTTACTAGTGTTCATAGTAGCCCCCGGGTATTTGATACTGGTTCAGTTGCTATGATTAGTAACTCGAAACAGGAGTTGCAAAATGAACAAAGACTAGTTGAGGGCAAGGTGACAATGTGTGTGGGAAGTGATTCCAAGGTTGATAATATCACCATCACACACTCTCTTTACCTTCGGGATTAGTGTTGAACCTAAAATAAATGTTATTTGGTGTTTGCGTTGAGCATGAATATGATTGGATCATGTTTATTGCAATACGATTATTCATTTAAATCATAGAATAATTGTTGTTCTATTTCCATGAATAAAACCTTCTATGGTCATACACTCAATATAAATGGTTTATTGAATCTCAATCGTAGTAATACACATATTCATAATATTGATGCCAAAAGATGCAAAGTTGATAATGATAGTGCAACATATTTGTGGCACTACCGTTTAGGTCATATTGGTGTAAAAGCGCATGAAGAAACTCCATGCTGATGGGCTTTGGGAATCACTTGATGCTTGCGAACCATGCCTCATGGGCAAGATGACTAAGACTCCATTCTCCGGAACAATGGAGCGAGCAACTGACTTATTGGAAATAATACATACTGATGTATGCGATCTGATGAGTGTTGAGGCTCGCGGCGGGTATCGTTATTTTCTGACCTTCACAAATGATTTGAGCAGATATGAGTGTTGAGACTACTTGATGAAACATAAGTCTAAAACATTTGAAAAGTTCAAAGAATTTTAGAGTGAAGTGGAAAATCATCGTAACAAGAAAATAAAGTTTCTACGATCTGATCGCGGAGACGAATATTTGAGTTACGAGTTTGGTCTTTATTTGAAACAATGTGGAATAGTTTCACAACTCACGCCACCTGGAACACCACAGCATAATGGTGTGTCCGAACGTCATAACCATACTTTATTAGATATGGTGTGATCTATGATGTCTCTTACCGATTTATCACTATCGTTTTGGGGTTATGCATTAGAGACAGCTACATTCACGTTAAATAGGGCACCATCTAAATCCGTTGAGACGACACCATATGAACTGTGGTTTGGCAAGAAACCCAAATTGTCGTTTCTTAAAGTTTGGGGCTGCGATGCTTATGTGAAAAAACTTCAAACTGATAAGCTCGAACCCAAATCGAAGAAATGTGTCTTCGTAGGATACCCAAACGAGACTGTTGGGTACACCTTCTATCATAGATCCGAAGGCAAGATATTCGTTGCTAAGAATGGATCCTTTCTAGAGAAGAAGTTTCTCTCGAAAGAAGTGAGTGGGAGGAATGTAGAACTTGATAAGGTAATTGTACCTTCTCCCAAATTGGAAAGTAGTTCATCACAGAAATCAGTTCCAGTGATTCCTACACCAATTAGTGAGGAAGCAAATGATGATGATCATGAAGCTTCAGATCAAGTTACTACCGAACCTCGTAGGTCAACCAGAGTGTGGTCCGCACCAGAGTGGTACGGTAATGCTCTCTAGAGGTCATGTTACTAGCCCATGACGAACCTACGAACTATGAGGAAGCGATGATGAGCCCAGATTCCGCGAAATGGCTTAAGGCCATGAAATCTGAGATGGGATCCATGTATGAGAACAAAGTATGGACTTTGATTGACTTGCCCGATGATCGGCGAGCCATTGAGTATAAATGGATCTTCAAGAGGAAGACGGACGCTGATAGTAGTGTTACTATCTACAAAGCTCGAATTGTCGCAAAAAGTTTTCAACAAGTTCAAGGTATTGACTACGATAAGATTTTCTCACTCGTAGCGATGCTTAAGTTTGTCTGAATCATGTTAGCAATTGCCACATTTTATGAAATGTGGAAAATGGATGTCAAAACTGCATTCCTTAATGGATTTCTTAAAGAAGAGTTGTATATGATGCAACAAGAAGGTTTCGCCAATCCTAAAGGTGCTAACCAAATGTGCAAACTCCAGCGATCCATCTGTGGACTGGTGCAAGCATCTCGGAGTTGGAATATACGCTTTGATAAGTTGATCAAAGAATATAGTTTTATACAGACTTGTGGTGAAGCCTGTATTTACAAGAAAGTGAGTGGGAGCACTACAGCCTTTCTGATAAGTATATGTGAATGACATATTGTTGATCGGAAATGATGTACAATTTTCTGGAAAGCATAAAGGAGTGTTTGAAAGGAGTTTTTCAAAGAAAGACCTTGGTGCAGCTGCTTACATATTGAGCATCAAGATCTATAGAGATAGAATAAGGCGCTTGATAAGTTTTTTCAATGAATACATACCTTGACAAGATTTTGAAGTAGTTCAAAATGGAACAGTCAAAGAAGGAGTTCTTGCCTGTTTTGCAAGGTGTGAAGTTGAGTAAAGACTCAAAACCCGACCATGGCAGGAAATAGAAAGAGAATGATAAGTCATTCCCTATGCCTTAGTCATAGGTTCTATAAAGTATGCTATGCTGTGTACCAGACCTATTGTGTACCTCACCATGATTTTGGCAAGAGGGTACAATAGTGATCCAGGAGTGGATCACTGGACAGGGATCAAATTATCCTCAGTGGAATAAGGAAATGTTTCTCGGTTATGGAGGTGACAAAGAGTTTGTCATAAAGAGTTACATCGATGCAAGCTTTGACACCGATCTGGATGACTCTAAGTCTCGATCTAGATACATATTGAAAGTGGGAGCAATTAGCTAGAGTAGCTCCATGCAGAGCATTGTAGACATAGAAAATTTGCAAAATACATACGGCTCTGTATGTGACAGACCCATTGACTAAGCTTCTCTCACAAGCAAAACATGATCACACCTTAGTACTCTTTGGGTGTTAATCACGTAGCGATGTGAACTAGATTACTGACTCTAGTAAAACCCTTTGGGTATTAGTCACATGGCGATGTGAACTGATCACATGGTAATGTGAACTATTGGTGTTAAATCACATGGCGATGTGAACTAGATTATTGACTCTAGTGCAAGTGGGACACTGAAGGAAATATGCCCTAGAGGCAATAATAAAGTTGTTATTTATATTTCCTTATATCATGGTAAATGTTCATTATTCATGCTAGAATTGTATTAACCGGAAACTTAGTACATGTGTGAATACATAGACAAACAGAGTGTCACTAGTATGCCTCTACTTGACTAGCTTGTTAATCAAAGATGGTTTAGTTTCCTAACCATAGACATGAGCTGTCATTTGATGAACGGGATCACATCATTAGAGAATGATGTGATTGACTTGACCCATCCGTTAGCTTAGCACTATGATCGTTTGGTTTGTTGCTATTGCTTTTTTCTTAACTTATACATGTTCCTACGACTATGAGATTATGCAACTCCCGAATACCGGAGGAACACCTAGTGTGCTATCAAACGTCACAACATAACTGGGTGATTATAAAGATGCTCTACAGGTGTCTCCGATGGTGTTTGTTGAGTTGGCATAGATCGATATTAGGATTTGTCACTCCAATTTTCGGAGAGGTATCTCTGGGCCCTCTCGGTAAACGAGTAAAGGGACTTGTCGGTAATGAGATTGAACTAGATATGATGATACCGACGATCGAATCTCGGGCAAGTAACATACCGATGACAAAGGGAACAACGTGTGTTGTTATGCGTTTGACCGATAAAGATCTTCGTAGAATATGTAGGAACCAATATGAGCATCCAGATTCCGCTATTGGTTAATGACCGGAGATGAGTATCGGTCATGTCTACATGGTTCTCGAACCCGTAGGGTCCGCACGCTTAACGTTCGATGATGATCGGTATTATGAGTTTATGTGTTTTTTGATGAACCGAAGGTAGTTCAGAGTCCCTGATGTGATCACGGACATGACGAGGAGTCTCTAAATGGTCGATACATGAAGATTGATATATTGGAAGGTTACGTTTGGACACCGGAATGGTTTCGGATGAGTTCAGGCATTTACCGGAGTACCGGGGGATTACCGGAACCCCCCGGGGGCTTAATGGGCCTACATGGGCTTTAGTGGAAGACAGAGGAGGCGGCCAAGAGGTGGGGCGCGCCCCCCAAGCCCAATCCTAATTGGGAAGGGGGCCCGGCCCCCTTTCCTTCCTCCCTTCTTCCCCTTCCTTCCCCGTCCTAGTTGGACTAGGAAAGGGGGAAACCTACTCCTAGTAGGAGTAGGAATCCCACCTTGGGGGCGCACCATGAGGCCGGCCGGCCCCCTCCTCCCCTCCTTTATATACGGGGGAGGGGAGCACCCCATAGACACACAAGTTGATTGTTTAGCCGTGTGCGGTGCCCCCCTCCACATATTTCCACCTCGGTCACATCATTGTAGAGCTTAGGCGAAGCCCTGCGTCGGTAACTTAATCATCACCGTCAACACGCCGTCGTGCTGACGAAACTCTCCCTCGACCTCAGCTGGATCTAGAAGTTCGAGGGACGTCACCGAGCTGAACGTGTGCAGATCACGGAGGTGCCGTGCGTTTGGTACTTGATCGGTTGGATCGCGAAGACGTTCGACTACATCAACCGCGTTACTTAACGCTTCCGCTTTCGGTCTATGAGAGTACGTGGACACACTCTCCCCGCTCGTTGCTATGCATCTCCTAGATAAATCTTGCATGATTGTAGGAAAAAAAATTAAATACTGCATTCCCCAACATGTCTTTCATGTGTTTATCTATGGTGACAATGGGATATTCACATGATCTACTTGATGTATGTTTTGGTGATCAACTTGCGGGTTCTGTGACCATGTGAACTTATGCATAGGGTTGGCACACATTTTTGTCTTGACTCTCTCGTAGAAACTTTGGGGCACTCTTTGAAGTTCTTCGTGTTGGTTTGAATAGATGAATCTGAGATTGTGTGATGCATGTCGTATAATCAAACCCACAGATACTTGTGGTGACATTGGAGTATCTAGGTGACATTAGGGTTTTGGTTGATGTGTGTCTTAAGGTGTTATTTTAGTACGAACTCTAGGGTTGTTTGTGACACTTATAGGAATAGCCCAATAGATCGATCAGAAAGAATAACTTTGAGGTGGTTTCGTACCCTACAATAATCTCTTCGTTTGTTCTCCACTATTAGTGACTTTGGAGTGACTCTTTGTTGCACGTTGAGGGATTGTTATATGATATAATTATGTTATCATTGTCGAGAGAACTTGCACTAGTGAAAGTATGAACCCCATGCCTTGTTTCGAAGCATTGCAATACCGTTTTTTCTCACTTTTGTTACTAGTTACCTTGCCGTTTTAATATTTTCGGATTATGAAAACCTATATTTACTATCCATATTGCGCTTGAATCACCATCTCTTCGCCGAACTAGTGCACCTATACAATATACCATTGTATTGGGTGTGTTGGGGACACAAGAGACTCGATGTTATTTGGTTGCAGGGTTGTTTGAGAGAGACCATCTTCATCCTACACCTCCCACGGATTGATAAACCTTAGGTCATCCACTTGAGGGAAATTTGATACTGTCCTACAAACCTCTGCACTTGGAGGCCTAACAACGTCTACTTAGATGAATATACAGTGAAATGTGATAATCTATTTTCCATGCTTAGATGAATAATAAAGCCATAAATGTTGCACACAAGTAAGATGAGGGTACAACCTATCTGGCCGCCACCCATAGGAGTGAGCATCATGTGCTGACTTGTCGATGGCCATGTAGTTGTTGTGGCTGTTGATGTCTACTACGCAACCTTCTTCTTGTAGACGTTGTTAGGCCTACAAGTGCAGAGGTTTGTAGGACAGTAGCAAATTTCCCTCAAGTGGATGACCTAAGGTTTATCAATCCGTGGGAGGCATAGGATGAAGATGGTCTCTCTCAAACAACCCTGCAACCAAATAACAAAGAGTCTCTTGTGTCCCCAACACACCCAATACAATGGTAAATTGTATAGGTGCACTAGTTCGGCGAAGAGATGGTGATGCAAGTGCAATATGGATGGTAGATATAGGTTTTTGTAATCTGAAATTATAAAAACAGCAAGGTAACTAATGATAAAATTGAGCGTAAACGGTATTGCAATGCTAGGAAACAAGGCCTAGGGTTCATACTTTCACTAGTGCAAGTTCTCTCAACAATAATAACATAATTGGATCATATAACTATCCCTCAACATGCAACAAAGAGTCACTCGAAAGTCACTAATAGCGGAGAACAAACGAAGAGATTATGGTAGGGTACGAAACCACCTCAAAGTTATTCTTTCTGATCAATCCATTGGGCTATTCCTATAAGTGTCACAAACGGGCCTAGAGTTCGTAGTAAAATAACACCTTAAGACACACATCAACCAAAACCCTAATGTCACCTAGATACTCCAATGTCACCTCAAGTATCAGTGGGTATGATTATACGATATGCATCACACAATCTCAGATTCATCTATTCAACCAACACATAGAACCTCAAAGAGTGCCCCAAAGTTTCTACCGGAGAGTCAAGACGAAAACGTGTGCCAACCCCTATGTATAGGTTCATGGGCGGAACCCGCAAGTTGATCACCAAAACATACATCAAGTGAATCAATAGAATAACCCATTTTCACCATGGTTATCCCACGCTAGACGTACATCAAGTGTTCTCAAATCATTAAAGACTCAATCCGATAAGATAACTTCAAAGGGAAAACTCAATCCATTACAAGAGAGTAGAGGGGGAGAAACATCATAAGATCCAACTATAATAGCAAAGCTCGCGATACATCAAGATCGTGCCAAATCAAGAACACGAGAGAGAGATCAAACACATAGCTACTGGTACATACCCTCAGCCCCGAGGGTGAACTACTCCCTCCTCGTCATGGAGAGCGCCGGGATGATGAAGATGGCCACCGGTGAGGGTCCCCCCCTGTGGCAGGGTGCCGGAACAGGGTCCTGATTGGTTTTTGGTGGCTACAGAGGCTTGCGGCGGCGGAACTCCCGATCTATTCTGTTCCCTGATGGTTTTAGGGTATATTGGTATATATAGGACGAAGAAATACGTCAGGGGAGCCACGAGGGGCCCACGAGGTGGAGGGCATGCCCAGGGGGGTGGGCACGCCCCCTGCCTCGTGCCTTCCTCGTTGATTCCCTGACGTGCACTCCAAGTCTATCGGGTAGCTTTCCTTCCAAAAATAACTTCTCCAGAAGGTTTCATTCCGTTTTGACTCCATTTGATATTCCTTTTCTTCGAAACACTGAAACAAGGGAAAAACAGGAACTGGGCTCTGGGTTAATAGGTTAGTCCCAAAAATAATATAAAAGTGCATAGTAAAGCCCATAAACATCCAAAACAGATAATATAATAGCATGAATACTTCATAAATTATAGATACGTTGGAGACGTATCAGCATCCCCAAGCTTAATTCCTGCTCGTCCTCGAGTAGGTAAATGATAAAAGAAAGAATTTATGAAGTGTGAATGCTAGCAGGTGCATAAGTTTGATCAATGATAATTTCAATCACCTTTTCTAGCATCATTATATGTCATAACAGTAGCTCAACTCATAGAACTTTGCATGATCAAGTAACAAACTATTTACATGTTAAATTATAGATCATAACCTTTCTTGAAAACTAACAAACCGTGTTATTAGTCATCAAACAATTACAATTCATCTTATTTTCAGGAAGAGTCTATGTCAGAGCTTTGATTTAGCAAATCCCACATACTCAACTATCATATAGTCTTCCATGATTGCTACCACTCAAAGCATATTTTTAGAACAAATAGCATCCATCGAACACAGAGAAAGATAGGGGCTTAATGTTTCACCTCCCAACTTATTTATCATATAGATAATTGTCAACAATAATAATTCATGATCAAATATATTTGAATGGCCATATATGCTCAGATCTTTCCATCACATGATGCTTGCCAACTAAAGAGTAGGTTGGAATGAGAAGGAATACTACAGACTCTTGCATAAAAGTAAAGGATAGGCCCTTCGCAGAGGGAAGCAGAGATTTGTAGAGGTGCCAGAGCTCGAAGCAAAAACAGAGATGAAAATAATTTTGAGAGGTATGCTTTCATTGTCAACATAACGACCAAGAGTTCCCTATATCTTCCATACTAGATACATCATAGGCGGTTCCCACGCAGAAAGGTAAAAATTTTACTCCCCCTCCACCAACATTCACACTCCATGGCTTGTCCGAAACAACGGGTGCCGTCCAACTATCAACATTCCTGGGGGAGTTTTGTTTAAATTATTTGCGAATTTGTTTCTGATCTTTTGATCATAGGACTGGGCATCCCAGTTACCAGCCATTTTCTCATGAATGATGAGCGGAGTCCACTCATCGTGAGAATAACCCACCTAGCATGGAAGATACTCACAACCCCTAGTCTCTACATGAGCGATTCAGGCATACAAAACAGATTATTATTTGAAGGCTTAGAGTTTGGCACGTGCAAATTTACTTGGAACGGCAGGTAAATACCGCATATAGGTAGATATGGTGGACACTCATGGAAGAAACTTGGTTCAAGGAATTTGGATGCACAAGCAGTATTCCCGCTTAGTACAGATATTTTGGCTAGCAAAGGATTCTAAATAGCAAGCACCACATGTTAGAGGATCCATAACAATATAACTTCTATACAAATATACCCAAGCATAACTCATTATGTTGTCTTCCTTGTCCAACTTCAACTAATTTGATCAGGTTTCAAAAATAATTAATGGGGCTCACAATAATAGAAGATGTCCAAGATAGTATATTTATATGTGAAATCTCTCTTCCTTCAATATTCTTTCATGAATTGTTCAAGTGACCAATACAACGTTTGCTAACCTTCAATAAATTTACCACATCTACTTCTTATATGTGAAGGCATTACTCCCCATGGGAAAGGCATATGAAACATATATAATTTTAGATTTATGACATTCAAATCATTCAACCATTTACTCATAGGATATAAGTGAAGCACATGAGTAAATGACAAACTACTCCAAAAAGATATAAGTGAAGATCAATGAGTAGTTAAATAATTATGTAGCTATGTGAAGACTCTCTCTCATTTAAGAATTTCAGATCTTGGGATATTATTCAAACAGCAAGCAAAACAAAATAAAACGACATTTCAAGGATAGCACTCATCATGTGAAGAAGCAAAAACTTAGGCTCAACCGATACTAACCGATAATTGTTGAAGAAGAAAGGTGGGACGCCTACCGGGGCATCCCCAAGCTTAGATGCTTGAGACTTCTTGAAATATTATCTTGGGGTGCCTTGGGCATCCCCAAGCTTGAGCTTTTGTGTCTCCTTAATTCCTCTCATATCACGGTTTCCCTAAATCTCAAAAACTTCATCCACACCAAACTCAACAAGAACTCGTGAGATAAGTTAGTATAAACCAATGCAAAAACCTTATTACTTTCTACTGTAACAAATCACTAAACTTATTATTCAACATTTCATACTAAATTCCTCTTCATATTTAATACTCCTATCCTCAAATAGAATCATTAAACAAGCAAACATATGCAAACAATGCAAACATAACAGCAATCTGCCAAAACAGTACAGTCTGTAAAGAATGCAAGATTCATCATACTTACCTAACTCCAAAAATTATGAAAGAAAATTCACACTGTAGTAAATTTATCAGATCTTATTATGCAAAAGGTTTCAACATTTTATCACATTCTGACTTTTCTAGGTAATTTTTGCAACAGCGGTAAACTTTCTGTTTTGAAACAGCAACATGTATACTTGCAAAATAAGCATGGTAAAAGCTATCCTTGACATTTTTATTGAAAATAAAGATGCAAAACATTATTCTAAATAACAGAAAGCAAGTACTAACAAAATAAAATGACGCTCCAAGCACAACACATATCATGTGGTGAATAAAAATATAGCTCCAAGTAAAGTTACCGATGAACGAAGACGAAAGAGGGGATGCCTTCCGGGGCATCCCCATGCTTAGGCTCTTGGTTATCCTTGAATATTACCTTGGGGTGCCTTGGGCATCCCAAAGCTTAGGCTCTTGCCACTCCTTATTCCATAGTCCATCGAATCTTTACCCAAAACATGAAAACTTCACAACACAAAACTTAACAGAAAACTCGTAAGCTCCGTTAGCGAAAGAAAACAAAACACCACTTCAAGGTACTGTAATGAACTCATTATTTATTTATATTGGTGTTAAACCTACTGTATTAAAACTTCCCTATGGTTTATAAACTATTTTATTAGCCATAGATTCATCCAAATAAGCAAACAACACACGAAAAACAGAATCTGTCAAAAACAGAACAGTCTGTAGTAATCTGTAACTAACGTAAACTTCTGGAACTCAGACAAATCTACCAAAATAGGACGACCTAGATAATTTGTTTATTGATCTACTGCAATTTGAATCAGTATTTTATCACGTTCTGGTGATTTTTAACAATTGTTCTCGTGAACAGAAAGTTTCTGGAATTTTCAGCAAAATCAAATAACTATCATCCAAGAAGATCCTATAGGTCTTACCTGGCACAAACACTAATTAAAACATAAAACCACATCTAAACAGAGGCTAGATGATTTATTTATTACTAAACAGGACCAAAAAACAAAAAACAAAAATAAAGTTGGGTTGCCTCCCAACAAGCGCTATCGTTTAACGCCCCTAGCTAGGCATGATGATTTCAATGATGCTCACAAAAAGATAAGAATTGAAACATAAAGAGAGCATCGTGAAGAATATGACTAGCACATTTAAGTCTAACCCACTTCCTATGCATAGGGATTTTGTGATCAAACAACTTACGGGAACAATAATCAACTAGCATAGGAAGGCAAAACAAGCATAACTTTAAAACTTTAAGCACATAGAGAGGAAACTTGATATTATTGCAATTCCTACAAGCATATGTTCCTATCTCATAATGATTTTTCAGTAGCATCATGAATGAATTCAACAATATAACCAGCACCTAAAGCATTCTTTTCACGATCTACAAGCATAGAAATTTTATTACTCTCCACATAAGCAAAATTCTTCTCATTCGGAATAGTTGGAGTATCATAAGAGACTTGAAGACTATAATTTTTTTCCACATTAAAGGAGTAATGTTCAGAAAAAGGGTAATCATAATCATGAAAAGTTTTATAAATATAATCATCACTACTTTTTATAGCATAAGTTTCATCACAATAATCATCAAAGATAGGAGGCATGCTTTCATCATAGTAAATTTGCTCATCAAAGCTTGGGGACAAAAAATATCATCTTCATCAAACATAGCTTCCCCAAGCTTGTGGCTTTGCATATCATTAGCATCATGGGTATTCAAAGAATTCATACTAACAACATTGCAATCATGCTCATCATTCACATATTTTATGCCAAGCATTCTATGTAATTCTTCTTCTAGTACTTTGGCACAATTTTCCTTTCCATCATACTCACGAAAGATATTAAAAAGATGAAGCGTGTGAGACAAACTCAATTCCATTTTTTTGTAGTTTTCTTTTATAAAATAAACTAGTGATAAAACAATAAACTATAAGATTTGATCGCAAGATCTAAAGATATACCTTCAAGCACTCACCTCCCCGGCAACGGCGCCAGAAACTGCTTGATGTCTACTACGCAACCTTCTTCTTCTAGACGTTGTTAGGCCTGCAAGTGCAGAGGTTTGAAGGACAGTAGCAAATTTCCCTGAAGTGGATGACCTAAGGTTTATCACTCTGTGGGAGGCATAGGATGAAGATGGTCTCTCTCAAACAACCCTGCAACCAAATAACAAAGAGTCTCTTGTGTCCCCAACACACCCAATACAATGGTAAATTGTATAGGTGCACTAGTTCGGCGAAGAGATGGTGATGCAAGTGCAATATGGATGGTAGATATAGGTTTTTGTAATCTAAAATTATAAAAACAGCAAGGTAACTAATGATAAATGTGAGCGTAAACGGTATTGCAATGCTAGGAAACAAGGTCTAGGGTTCATACTTTCACTAGTGCAAGTTCTCTCAACAATAATAACATAATTGGATCATATAACTATCCCTCAACATGCAACAAAGAGTCACTCCAAAGTCACTAATAGCGGAGAACAAACTCAGAGATTATGGTAGGGTACGAAACCACCTCAAAGTTATTCTTTCCGATCAATCCATTGGGTTATTCCTATAAGTGTCACAAACAGCCCTAGATTTCGTAGTAAAATAACACCTTAAGACACACATCAACCAAAACCCCAATGTCACCTAGATACTCCAATGTCTCCTCAAGTATCTGTGGGTATGATTATACGATATGCATCACACAATCTCAGATTCATCTATTCAACCAACACATAGAACCTCAAAGAGTGCCCCAAAGTTTCTACCGGAGAGTCAAGACGAAAACGTGTGCCAACCCCTATGCATAGGTTCATGGGCAGAACCCGCAAGTTCATCACCAAAACATAAATCAAATGAATCAATAGAATAACCCATTGTCACCACGGTTATCCCACGCAAGACATACATCAAGTGTTCTCAAATCATTAAAGACTCAATCCGATAAGATAACTTCAAAGGGAAAACTCAATCCATTACAAGAGAGTAGAGGGGGAGAAACATCATAAGATCCAACTATAATAGCACAGCTCGCGATACATCAAGATCGTGCCAAATCAAGAACACAAGAGAGAGATCAAACACATAGCTACTGGTACATACCCTCAGCCCCGAGGGTGAACTACTCCCTCCTCGTCATGGAGAGCGCCGGGATGATGAAGATGGCCATCGGTGAGGGTTCCCCCCTCCGGCAGTGTGCCAGAATAGGGTCCCGATTGGTTTTTGGTGCCTTCAGAGGCTTGCGGCGGTGGAACTCCCGATCTATTCTGTTCCCTGATGGTTTCAGGGTATATTGGTATATATAGGAGGAAGAAATACGTCAGGGGAGCCACGAGGGGCCCACGAGGGTGGAGGGCGCGCCCAGGGGGGTGGGCGCGCCCCCCTGCCTCGTGCCTTCCTCGTTGATCCCCTGACATGCACTCCAAGTCTCCTGGATTGCTTTCTTTCCAAAAATAACTTCTGCGAAGGTTTCATTCCGTTTGGACTCCGTTTGATATTCCTTTTCTTCGAAATACTGAAACAAGGGAAAAAACAGGAACTGGCACTGGGCTCTGGGTTAATAGGTTAGTCCCAAGAATAATATAAAAGTGCATAGTAAAGCCCATAAACATCCAAAACAGATAATATAATAGCATGAATACTTCATAAATTATAGATACGTTGGAGACGTATCAGCTGTCCATGTCGGGCACGCGCATTCGATGCAGGGAACTGTTGAGTGGGGACTATAGCTCCCTTCTGGTGTATGCTTCCCTTGTTGGAGCAGCTGCGGTGAGTCGGAAGACGGTGTGGCTGAATATGCAGATAACGCATAATGTTAAGAACGACACATCTCTTCGATCTGAAGAAATACACTAAGAGATCAACAGCAAGGTACGAGAGTGGTCACATGTCTGTTGACTGAGACTAAATTTGGGTCACACGATTTTATTTTATTTTGGTACTGTCCGATCTACGTCGGATGGCTAGATGGCCGTCTTGTGCCTCCCGGCTGACACTGTTAGGAATCTTCCCCGAAGAGCCAGCGACCAACGGCAGAGCAGCTTGCCTCCGCCGTCCGTGGCCCCGGCCAAAACCCCGCTCCCCGCCCCACCGCACTGCCGTGGTTGCGCCGCCTCCGGGCCAATCCACAAAGACTCCCCGTCATCCAGATCCGGCGGCCGCAGTTCCTTGAACCCACGCAACTGTAAGATAGCCATCTAAGCGCTGCTTCCACGACGAACTTGCGGCCCCGCACCCTTACGTTAGACACCAGCCAATCGGCAGCTTAGGAGCTCCGCCGCCTCGAGGGGTGCTGCTTCCCATTGGGAATCGATTGGCCTAGAATAAAAATTCAGACAACTGACGCCTAAATAAAGTGATTTGAGATGAGGGTGCGACCTATCTGGCAGCATGGTGAAGTAGGCATGTCCAGCTGCCGAGTCGGTGAGGCCGGCGCGGTTGCGGTGGCCACCGGCGGCAGGGAAACAACAATGTCGCGACGGTCGACGGCTACGGGGAAGCAGCGCCGGGACTCCGGACGGATCCGAAGTTGGAGCCGCTCCGGCGCCGTGAACAACGGTGGGGGCGAATCGGCTCCGGTACGGTTCATGCGGCCGTCGTCGAGGCAGCTCCAGCAGCACGGAGTAAGAGGCACATGGCCCAGTGCACGACGGCAAATGGACAACGTCTCCGGGATTAGGGAGGAGGGCGGCTGTGAAATTGGTGCGGTGGGGGCACCATGGAGGAGGGGCTGAGGTTTCGCGGCTTGGGAGAAGGGAGCTTCCGGGGAGAAGGTGATTTGGCGCCCACGAGGTATGATTGGGGGGGGAATTGGGAGGGGAGTGGAACCATGTTTTACGGACGCATTTGTCTGAAATGTGAGGGGGAGTTACAGTTCTACCCCTGCATTTAGGCTTCTCGGCTTGGGTATGTGTACTGAGGGTCAGGGATAGTAGAGTAACTTTGCTTCTCCCCAAATAGTGGGCGGGAGCGATTTCGGGCGAGGAGGGCGTGGTTTGAAATATAGTGGGCGCGAGCGATTTTGGGCGAGGAGAGCGTGTTTTGAAATAGTGGGCGCGAGCTATTTCGGGTGAGGAGAGCGTGTTTTGCCGACCATGGTTTATGAATTATTCGGCACATGTCATTTCGGCCGAGGAGAAGGCGCGCTTGGATGAAGTTACGAACCTACCCTCGATGCACAACGGGCCAATTAATGCGTCTCCCACATAGGACGGTAATTTCGCGTCTCCCATTTATTTGCTCGGGCGAATTCCACCGAGCAGAGGATGTTTAACGGTTCGTTCAAAATTTGGGAGAACAAGCATCCACGTCTACCTTACCAAGTCGATTCGAATCTAATTTAGAAATATTAGCTTGCCACTTCTTTTTTAGATGGAGAGATGATGCTCGCGAGTAATGTGTTTTTACATGCTCGTTGCTAGCGATTTACTATATGAAAATAGTTGACCCACTCAAAAACGGGAATCAAATCCAAAATGAAATATCTCGATTCAATGAAATAGCTCGTTCACCAGGTCAAAATAGTGAACTAAATCCAAAATTGAACACCTCAATCGAATAGCATGTTGTACAGTATTATAGTACTCCATGAACATGTTGAAAGTCAAATTAATGAACTTGTTTGATATACGCATATATCCGTTCATGTGTGGATTGCAGACAACATGTTCTCCAATTAAAATATTTGAATGCAAGTTTATATCGAAACATGGTTTATATCAGTCTTTGATGCATAAAACGAGACCTCCCCCACTCCCGGACTCCTGCTCTCTCTCTCTCTCTCTCTCTCTCTCTCTCTCTCTCCCTCGCCGACAATCTTCAATTCTGTCGCACGCATCCAACACACAAACCTTGTTGGTCCTCTCTCTTTCTCTCCATCTCTCTCTCTTTGTGTGTGTGCGGGGGGGGGGGTCTTTCTAGTTCGCATGCATATATACTCCATCTATAGGTCTCTCTCGCACACTATGTATGATTCTCTAGTCCAAGCTAGATATCTTGGGTGCACTCATCGCATGCACACAAATTCCTTGGCTCGTTGCCCGTAACTCTCTCACGCACCACTCTGTCGTCTCAGAGCTTCCCCCCCTCTCTCAAACTCTCCATCTACCTGGGTCACACATACACTTGCATATCTCACTCGCACTCGATAGGCCCATCTAAAACTCTATCTCTCTCCCTCATTCTCTCTCCATATCACACGCACACACACACACAATCTCATGCCTAGCTAGCCAAGTATGATGGTCTCTCACTCAACTGTAGGCACACGCAGTCCCCCCTATATGTATATGACTAGCTAATCTTAGTCTCCATCACAAACATGTGCATGGTCTATCTCGATTTCTCTCAGGGCATCTTTCTATCGCGCACGCACCTCCCTCGATCTCCCACCCATATAGTCCCCTCACGATCTCGAGGGGGTCTCTCTATCACAAACACACCCTCTCGCCCTCCCCATGCGTCCATGTTCTCCATGTGTCCCTCTCGACCTTTGTTCCTTGTTGGCCAGACCTCTATTGGACATGTGCTATAGGGGTGTCTCTCTCCGTTGCAAACAATCACACACTAGCTATCTTCGTGTATCTCCTCGCCTCGCTTTTCTATCTCGGAGATGCATGCGTGATATGTTCGCCTAAGAAACGAAAAAACACACTCTCTCTCTAATTTATCGTTTGTTGTCACTTTCTCGTTCACACACATACTATTTTTGCACACTTACTCATTCTCCTTCACACGCACTTGATCCCTCTCGACTTAGGCACTCTCCTCGGTCCATAGCATATTGATTTATTGAAAAGTCAAACATCACAAAGTTTGACCATGTACGTGGAGAAAAACAATTACATCTGGAACGGCAAACATATACCATTAGATTCACCATGAGATGTGGTTTCGTATGATGTATCTTTGGTATTGAAGATATAAATAACATTTGTGTAAACCTGATCAAAGTTTCCAAAGTTTGACTTCTAAAAAAATTACATGCACTGCATTATCGAGCGGATGAATATCTCTTTCCCCCTGTCAGCTATCTGACGCACCACTCAGCCTTATCGGGGCTCCTCAATCTCTCTCAAACTTTATATCTCCCTTGTTCACACATACACATGTCTCGCTCGCGCTATACATATAGACCCATCCAACACTCTCCGCCCTTGTTCTCTCTCTATGTGACACGCACCCCCCTAATAAGTACCATAATCCCTCACTCCATCATAGGCGCAAGCACTCCCCCCTCTAAGTATGATTATCTCTCACTAGCCATCAGGAACACACGTATTGCCTCCTTCCATCCATACGTCTATCTCGATATCTCTCGGGGTATCTTCTATCGCGCACACACCTTGTCACTCGATCTCCCACCCATGTAGTCCCATCATGATCTCCAGGGGATCTCTCTATGAAAAACATATACTCTCTCCTCCCCATGTCTGCATTTTCTCCGTATGTCTCTCTCGACCTCTCTCCCTTGTTTGTCAGACCCCTCTTGGCCACGTGCTAGGGGTCTTGCTCTCTCGGTTGCAAACAACCACACACTATCTCCTCACCTTGCTTTCGTTGTCGAAGATGCATGTGTGATATGTTTGCATAAGACACACACGTTTTTTCTCGACTTTTATCAAGTGTTGTCCATGGCTCTTTCACACACGCACACACACTTTTTTCACTCACTCTTTCTATTTCACTCTCTCTCTCTAGTTAGGGACTCTCTCACGTCCATAAGCATATGGATGTTTTGAAAAGTTTGACGAGGTATATGTGGAGAAAAACATTTACATCTGGAAAGATCATTAGATTCATCACAACATGTACTTACTTCATACTATCATTTATCTTTGGTGTTGTAGATATAAGTAATTTCTTTATAAACTTGGTCAAAGTTTCAAAAGTTTGACTTTTAAAAAAATGTTGGAACTACATTATCGAACGGAAGGAGTAGCTCTTTCTCTCTCTCTCTGCTATCTCTCACGGGCCTCCCCTCTCACACGAACACTCTATACTGACGGATTATACGCTCACTGTGTTAGCGTATAGCTCCGTATATTGTTTAGTTGACCAGTCAACCAGTCCACATGCTGCCTTGTCAGCTCGTGTTCTGTATCTTCGTGTGCTGGCCCATGTGCCAGTGGGTGAAAATAAGTAAACTAGAGGCCCATCTGACACGTGGTGAAGTAAACAAAGTTGAAACCACTCGGGGTAGCACCCCGCACGCTAGTAAATTGAGGGCACATTGAGGACACACTTCTTTCGTGTGGAGGATGCACTCGCGCACAATTCACCACTGCGCGGCGGCATGCACAGAAGGACGCACTCGCGCACACCCAGCACACTACACACACCAGCACACGTGTACACCGGCGTCGCCGCCAGTTGAGATAGACGGCGAGGCAGCCAAGCGGAGGCGGCTCGAGCCAAAACCGCATCCGGCGAGCCTGGACTTCATCAGCAGCCTCCCCGATGACATGCTGCTCGTCATCATCGGCCTCCTCCCCACCAAATCTTCCGTGCGGACCGCCCTACTCTCCCGGTGGTGGCGCCCCCTCTGGCGCCGTGTCCCCCTCAACCCCACCGTCGACAGATGCCTCTGCGACGGGGATTGCAAACGCATGGCCGCAGTCTCCAAGATCCTTTCATCGCACCCTCGGCCAGCCAGACGCCTTGACATCCGCATGTTCAGTACCAACTGCAAGGTCCAACCCAAGTTCGACGAGTGGTTCTTATCCCCCGCCCTAGATCAGCTCGAGGAGCTCAGCTTTGAAGCTGGACGATGTCGCTCTCTGCCGCCGTCCGCGCTCCGCCTCGCGCCAACGCTACGCCGCGCCAGCTTCAGCTCCTGCTATCTTCCCCAGATTAATGCCGCGCCCGCCCTTCTTCTCCCTCAACTCAAGCAGCTCCACCTCTTCGACGTTGTCATCTCGAAGAAGGCTATGGAGCACCTGCTCCGCAGCTGTACTGCGCTCGAGTACCTTCGTCTTGAGCAGATCCACGAGTTCATTAGCCTCCACATCGCCTCGACGAATCTCCGATGGATTTATGTGTCTTGCTGGCCCCGCAACAAGACATCAATTGGGAAGAGATCACTCCAGCTATTCCACATTATGGTCATTCAGAATGCGCCTTTCCTTGAGAGATTGCTTGTATCAGATCTAGAAGGTCCAACAAAAATCAGGGTCATTGACGCGCCGAAATTGACAGCGTTGGTGCACTCGTCTGCCAAATTCTCCGAACTCTTTATTGGATCCGTAATCGTTCAGGTACAACACTCATCTTCTTCTCCGTCTTCTTGAAATTCACATTTTTAAATTTCTTCTTGATGTATTTACGACCGTCTTCCAGAAAATGATCCCCACAAGCTTGACCCAGTCTATGCGCACAGTGAAGATCTTGGCAATAAAATCTATCGGCCCCAATCTAGATCAAGTTGTTGGATTCCTTACATGCTTCCCATGCACGGAGAAGCTACTCATCGAGGTGAAACTTCTTTCCTATTAGTAAACGGTAATCACAACGTAGCTCAAATTATTCGTAATTTTCCCAAATTACGATGACAAGTGTAGTGTTCAAAACTGCATCTACGCACTGCACCGAAAGAAATGTTTTTAGTATTTTTTCTCACGTGATCACCTGCATCATTTTGTTGTTGTACTAATATAGTAGCCTAGGCTAGTCATAGTGGAAAGTAACTTAGACTACTCCAGTAACTCTACGGTTACCCTAAGAGCAAGTACTACCTCCGTCCTAGTTTACTCTTCCTATTTTGTAGTATCAAAATTTGACCATAGATTTAACTGACAAAATGTTAATGCATGTCACTAAGAACTATATCGTTGGATTCGTATTTGAACATAATTTCAAATGGTGTAATTTTTAGTGACATGCATTGGCATTTTCTTACATAAATATATGGTCAAAATTTTATACTAAATAAGAGGTAGTACAAAAGTGGGCTATAACGGCCCTCCATTATGTAGGCCAAAACACGTGCCAAATTGACTTGTGATGCATTTGGCATCGATGCCCCTCCATTGCTCACCTGGTGCCCCAATCTGGATCACCTACTTTGCTCCGGTGGCAAATTAACTCACGCAATGAAAAAACACTTGCGTGGGAGAGAGAGAGGACCAAGGCAATAAAAAACACTTGTTTGGGAGAGTGAGAGGCTGGTGTAGTTGGTTTGATTGATTTGTTTATACATATGGGTTTGTGTGCACAGCGGTGCCAACTCTCTCACATCGCGAGAGTGGTGCCAAAATCTTTTGATTTGACATCGATGTGTATTATGGCATCGGCCACATAGTGGAAGGCAACAAATGCCCAAGCTCTTCACGTACTCCTAGGTAAATGAGAGGAAAGAGAAAGAGAGAGAGAGTGAAAAAAATATCACTAGCCAGCCAACCCTATCGTATGAGCGAATGATATTGGTACCTCTTGATGACACGGCAATCTTATACAGCCAGCTGCTCTAATATGTTCTCTTCGTTGCAGATAAAAAAAGACCCAAAAGTGAAAAATTTGCTGCACTATAACAATCTCATCGAATGCCTTGATCTCCATCTTACAAAAATTGATTTGATCGACTACCGAGGCAGCACATCTGAGATTAAATTGGCCAGGTTCTTTGTTCTGGAGGCAAGTGTGCTCAAGGTAATGAGGTTTGGCGTTCTCTGGCGCAACAATGAATGGCGTGCTGATCACCTCAAGCGTCTAAGCCTAAATGACAAAGTCTCCACAGAAGCTGAATTTGTTTTTGAAACATCAAGTGGCCATAGAATCGAAAACTTATTTGCCCATTAGTCACTTCTCAGGGCGGTGAATTTTAGTTTGTACGATAATGCTGCATCCACATAAAGTAACGAAAGTTCTTATGTGAACTTCCTAGTAATTCCCTCTTCGTAGGTGCAGCATTACTCCTGACATTTGTAATATCAGTTTGAAACTTGTAATATTGCCGTGTCCTATTCCTGTGTTTTCAAAATCCTGCGAATCAAACAGGTCCTGAGTTGGTGATGATGTTGTGCCTGCCATCTTTCACCAATAGCCGTCGGATCTAGATCTGACGCATACAAACCAAACTTCTCCAGGTTTGCAAAAAGATGCCCACACTTGTTCCCCCTCCGTTCCAAAATAGATGACTCAACTTTATACTAACTTTAGTCCAAAGTTAGTACAATGTTGGGTCATCTATTTTGGAACGGAGGGAGTATTTACAAACAACTCCTTGTCTCTCACAATCAGCCTTATCTCCTCCCCACCACATCTACAAGGCCATGGAAAAATCTGGCGCGATGGCCACTGCCGGCGCCGTCCACCCCCCAATCTTAGTGTTCCGTGCAATGCACGGGCATCTACGCACGGGAAATTATGTCGAACACGGCTAGTTGTAAGCAGGCTAGGTCTACAGCCATGATGATAGTGACTGCAGACGGTGAGGCTGACTATGGTATGCCGAACACGGCGCCTATACTCAAGTGTCATCTCCGGTGTAGGGTCTTGTCACTTCACTGTGAGGAGCATCACGTAATAATTTGACCAACGGGTAGTACAGTGCTACTACATTGGTACTACTACTACTACTACTACTACTACTACTACTACTACTACTACTACTACTACTACTACTACTACTAGTACTAGCACCACCGTCTGGATTTAGTAGTACTACCACGTCCATCTGGATTTAGTATTTGACTAGCAATATCTAGTAATGCATGTCACAAAAAATGTACTACTCCCTTTGTAAATAAATACATGGTGTATTGTTTTATTCCTATCGGTGAGATAACTTAATGTCTTTTTGCTACTTAATAGGATTACATGCAATGAACTAACCACTGCATGTGATGTTTGGTAGTCTCAAGTCATTGAAAGCATGCACGGGCATGGAGGGGGGCGCAGCTTCATTGACTTGCTGCACCTGCCTTTGGGTGTATGACACGTGGGCCCAACGGGTGGCTGGCCAACCTGTCATACAGCCAAGGGCGGGTGCAGTAGAGGGGCGAGGAGTAGATGGCCAACACGGACGTGAATTCAACACAGTCTGCACTTCTCATATAAAGGCTCCCGCCAGTCCAATCTACGAAATCCTACGCACCTACGCACCCAAGGGCAAGAGTGATCACTCCAATCGCAAGATCAGTTGACAAGAAGCAAGACCCATGGAGGCGATGAGCGCGAGCATCAGCTGGCTGTGCGAGATGGTCCACGACGCCGGCCTGCAGCCCGGCACCGAGGAACGTCTCCAGGTAGTGCTTGAGGCCGCCAGGGCGAGGGGCAGCTTGGACGACAACTTCGTCTCCTTGTTCAACGAGGTCCTCGTCGGCTTCTTTGACAAGTTCACCGTCGTCAAGAAGCTCGCGGATGACCTTTACGTATGCCTCCAGCCCACGCGCCCAGGCTCTGTGATGCCTGCCACCCTCAACGGCCTCTATGGTGACAACCTCTTCGACGCACTGGTGGCCCTATGACTGCCTGCCGTCGCGCCGGAGAATGTCCACCTTGAGGTCGCGCTCGCCGTGCAGCGCCTGGCGCAGCAAGACACCATCGACATAATCACCCACGTCTACGCGCAAATCGTCCACAAGGACTACTACATGCAAGAGGAGGACGATAGGACGCTGGCCTTCTTGGACCGCAGGGCAACCTTGGACGGCATTGTTCAGAAGCACGTTGAGCTTGCCGCCAACGCCGCTGCTCCTCACACGTCGGTTGGTGACCCGGTGCACTAGGGTGTGAGGATGTCGTTGATGGATCCATATGTATCTTTATATTTCCGTCAAATCCATGTAGTAGTATATGGTATTACTACTAATTATCTTACCTTTCGCATCAACTTCATAATTTTCCTACGTACTCCATGCATGAACCGCGCCAGAACCAAACTTCTCATTACTCTAGGGAAAATCGTTATTTCTATCCATCGGTCGCGCCATGGAGCAGAACCAAATTTTACAAGTTATAAGTTCAAAAGGAAAAGCCTGCCGTGTTCGCGTCGCACCCCCACACGGTTGGTCCGGCACGCCGCTCAAGGGGGAATGCATGCTGTGTTGCATTTTCACTTACAAGTGGGACCGCAGTTGAGCAAACCGACTATCGGCACACCCCCACCCCGCCCACCGCGCGATGGCTCAGAAAACAGGAGGGAGAAGAGATGGCTGTAGCACGGACTCAGAGAAAATTGGTGTCGAATGGGACTCATGTGGGTGGCGTGTGCCGTACTGCTAGACATGAATGCTAGTTATGGCCCATGCCACCCCACTATATCGAGGTACTGGTTACGTAGAACAAATTTCCTGGAGTCCGTGCTCAACCCTCCTCTATCTCTCTTCTCAGCCAGTCAGCAGACGCGCGGAGCTCATCATCTGTTTGCTCATATGCGGTCCCACATGTCAGTTAAAACGCAAGAGGACCCACTGAACCTGCACATCTTTCACCTCGACGCGCTGGTGATGAAAAACAAATCCAATAAAGATCTTCGGTGGCCACTTTTGGAGTTACTCAAGAGTAGTAAGATTCTATTTACAGTTTAACCCAAGATGCACATCACGTGGCTTCAACTACCACTCTATTTTCTTGCATGACACGACCTGGATGCTGGATGTCCCACGTGTCGGCAAAAGGAGGAAGAAATCGACCAAATCTTCGGTTGTGCTCTCGGATTAGACTAGTTGTGCTAACTTAAAATTTTATTGTGTACAATGGATGCAAGTTTTGGTATTGGGAAGAAGAGTACAACCATATACTGATAGAGCGCAATTTAGTAGATGTTCTAGCACTTTTAGCTAGCATAGACGCTAGAGATGAGACTAGTGCACTTGTTGATATAATAGAGGCTAGACACGTCTACTTCTTTACACTCGAAGAAGAAAGAAGCACGGAGGATCGAGCCTCCGAGATCAACAATGAATGTATCGAGAAGGCACTAATCCAACTTACAGGAGCAGTTATGGAAGTTGGATATCTTCTAAAATGTATTCTTGTGGTTCTTGTTTTTCTAGTCAAAATTTTGGTTTTGTATTTCCATGTACCAAAAAATCAATGATGAAAAAAAAGATATGTGTTTGCAAAGAAAAATGTACGCGGCCGGGATGCGTCCGCGCGTTCGGCGCACGACCACCGCATCCGAGAAAAGGCCCGGACACGACCCCATTGCCCTACCCAAACAGACAGAATCCGGGCAAAACGGAGGTCCATTTGGGGTTGTGCGTTGGAGTTGGCCTTACAAGTGGGACCGCAGTTGAGGAAACCGACTATCGGCAAACCCCCACCTCGCCCGCCGCATGATGGCTGAGTTAGAGAAACGACGAGGTTGAAGAGATTGTTGTAGCACGGACTCCAAGAAATATGGTGTCAGATGGAAGTCGTGCTGGTGGCGTGTGCTGTACTCCTGGACGTGAATGCTTGTTCTGGCCCATGCCACCCTACTACTCCTACTACTTATAGTAGTAGTATCGAGGATTCGAGGTGCTAGTTACGTACAGTGAACACATTAACATATGGCCCACCTCACACTGTGGCCAAATTTCCTGGAGTCTGTGCTAGGTTAAAAAGTGTTCTTTGCGAGGATGGGTGGCTGGTCTCAAGTTTAAAACTTGTTGTATTACGTACGTAGACGTAGAGATAGTGCAGCATGTGAAGCTAGTAGAAATAGTGTACTATTGTTGATTGTCCTCATCCGATAACCTGTTGCAATGCACGTACAATTATGTATTCGGAAAATATTTTTTTGCCTAGTCGCAGCACCCACTCAGAGAAGCGACTCGAAAGCCATTCATAAATTTAGTAAGTTTATCACAGGCATATCATTTTATTACATACAACAGGTCATCAACCCACAACGACAACGAGGATACATTATAAATACTAAAGTTTTCATCACACAACAAATAACAAGCAATGAAATGAACTTCAACTCAACCAATCCTCGGCGTTGGAAACGCTTGCTTTGAACCACAAGCGATTCTCTGGGAAGAGCCAGCTACTGTCAATCTCGAGACCAACGCAGGACTGATCATCAAGGCTGAAGCGGCCTACTATATCATGACCAGGGTAGGGAACCACCGCAATGTCCGATGTATAGATACAGTTGCTTCTCATAAATGGTAGTAACGTTGTGTCAATAGCAGTTGGATCGCCTTTCACCATCATTGGATAGTTTTGTCCAAGGAAGGGCGAGTTTGCTCCAAGACTATCAATACTGTACCAGGGAAAAGGTGCTGGTGCTAGCACACTAGTATCCATCCCGAATACCATGCAATGGGTGTTGGAATAGGTCCAGAGAGTGCGACCATGGGAGACAACACCTGCTCCCTCAGTAGTAACATCAGCAGTGCGCTGTATACAGACAAGAAGTGGTGATCCATTGGAATTAGTTGCCAGCCGCCAGTGAGCATACGGGCCCTGCTCGTCCTCATGCTCGTGATCATCACCATCGTCATCTCCCCCTTGGTTATAAAAAATTTCAAGTATAGGTGGTGGAATGTTCACAAGACCATGGAAACACAAGAAGAAGGTTAATTATTAGAGAAGGGAAACTTTCTAACTCGCATGAATGTGGATTAAACAATTATAATTACGGTGGAAGACAAACGTACCGAAACTACGAGGATCCCATGCAAAAACAGTGCCACGAGTGGTGGTAGCAAACACGAGACCCTCGTATTCAATTGCATCACAGTACACATCCGTGTATAGAAAGTGATTTTTGAGCAATATCCATCCAGATGAACCACGAAGGACGGCAACAAACTTGTCGAAGATAGCAACAACTTGATAGTTCTTGTAATTCCAAGAGCGGTTGGGAACTCGAGAAATTGCTATCTTCCATAGACGACAGTCACCATGATCATATTTGAACGTACGTAGATCATCTGTGTGCTCAACCTCAGGGCACTCGGAGATTTTTGGAAGTGGAATCGGTTGACGAGTGTACACATTCACAAGTTCCCACTCGCAATTGTACCCAATATAAACAACCCAATCTCCATTTGCGCCTGCCCAAGCCTTGCCCTCAAGCGATGGCATCTTAACATCATACGTATCATTATCAAGCGGCATTAACTTGCACAAGGCGAGGCTTCCCTCGTCCCCGCGCCAGTCAGCAGGGTCACGGCGAAGAAGATAGGGGAGATCAAACCACTCCTGGACCCTTGGGTTCCTTGTAATGATGTTATTAGTTGAGTCGAGAATGTTCTTGAACGAACCTGCCATGCTAGCCGAGGTGATGACGTCGCACCGATCAATGAGTTCCCCCCACCTCATCTTTCAGATCGGGGCAAGAATAACGGGGTCGTTTCGGGCTTGTTTTTCCCTCCATGGAGAAGACGATCAAACAATGTCAGAAGGAAGGGTGAAGGCAAATGGAGGAGGGAGGAATAGCGTGCGACAGCAGTTCCAAATCGAGAGGGAAAGGCGAAGAGTCGGTGGACGGTTGCCAGTTTGCCACGGTACACGAAGAGGCACCCCGGCCTACCTGTGCTTTCGGAAATTGTACAAAAGGACTCGCCGTCGTCTCACTGACATGTTGGAACGGGACCACATGTCAACGAAACATGGTGTGTAATTTCTCGTGCAAAATGCGATCTGGCCGCATTGGCCCGAGGTGCCGCATTAGTTATCGACCTT
Organism: Triticum aestivum; assembly: GCF_018294505.1. Taxonomy (NCBI): domain Eukaryota; kingdom Viridiplantae; phylum Streptophyta; class Magnoliopsida; order Poales; family Poaceae; genus Triticum; species Triticum aestivum. The sequence goes on along the minus strand of NC_057811.1, from coordinate 164,105,598 downwards.
TATTTTTTTAACATACAATATGAGTGGATAGCTCCTGTGGTCATCACACGTGAGCGGATATATAGGTGGGCTAGGTGGGCAGGCGGTTAAGTGCTAAAAGAGTTGATCTCGAAAAAATAGTTGATCCAATGCTTGGTTTTGTTTGGATTTTCCAACTATGACCATTGGATAGAGTGAATCAATGGCTTACGTTCAAAGTTATTCTCATACTATAGAATGTTATAGGAACGTGGAGAGATTTGGTTGATCTTATATCGCTGAATAATATAAAATATTATGAGTGCAGACGCTCCACCCCGAGGTTTGTTGCTTCTTCTCGTTCGTCGGGAATCTATGTTCTTCCACTCTTTCATTTAAGACATGAGCTTTGTTCATCCTTTTGCCGACACGCGGGCCTCCATTTTACAGAAACATACTATATGCCTCCATGGCACGCGGGAAATCTAGCATCAAGGTGGCGTGTCATGCAAGAAAATGGAGATATGCAGTGCGTAAGTGAGTCGTGCACTTCGATGGCACCTAGTACTACGCAATATTTTTTCTCCTCGATGGCACGTGAATAGTGCACGTACTCAATGAAAGAGCACGGGATGGTAGCCATGGACATGGTCGGCCCTTTTTGAAGAGAGTACTAACAAATAACTTTGATGTGTCCCGTCAACTCGCAGAATGACAAGAAGCTTGCTTACTACACCTTCTCCCTCGCCAACGCGTGCGCGGTGGCTCGCAGCACGAGGAGAAACTTTTGCTTACAAGCGGTGGATGTGCAGCAGTTCATTTGGTGTCAGATTGCCAGAAGTACTACTGTAGTACCATCATTATTGTTCGACTTCCGGAAGAGGAGAAGAGCCAAGCGCAAGCTCACCTACTAACCTAGTACAGTACTACTATAGCCAAAGCTGGTCCACCTTTTTAGAGCATGGTTAATTAATATAGGCGGCTCTTGCAGCGACACATCATTTAGAGCAAGTACTCTCTTTGTAGGAACAAAGGAAGTGAAACAAAAGTTGGAGTGGATGCTAGATTGCCAATTAAAACATGATTACATAGGAAAAAAATCCTATAGCATTCTATCCTATGAATCAAACGACCAATGTAGGAAAATTATGAGGGGGGTCTCTCCAACAGTGTTCCTTGGCTCGCACCTAGCATCACGGTGGTCGAACTTGGAGTCATTCATCTGATACACGTGGCATCTCAGATCTGGACACAAGGTGACGCGACCTCTCACTTCCTCCGCCATTTGAAGCGGCGTGCCGGTGGAGGGCTAGCATACTCCAATATTAGGTTGGCTCTATGTGATGTGGCAACTTCATATACTAACCGGATGCTGGCTATACTACTATGGTACTCACACTCCAAGAAGTGACTCAAAAACCATTCATAAATTGAGTCTATGACATGCATTTGCAAATGTACCATTCATTACATACAACAAGTCATCAACACACAACGACAACGAGGATACATGTTGGATTATAGATTATTTCCAACAAAACATTCTAGCAAATACTAAAGTTTTCATCACACAAAAAATAACAAGCAATGAAATGAACTTCAGCTCAACCAATCCTCGGCGTTGGAAACGCTTGCTTTGAACCATAGGTGCTCTGGGAAGGGCCAGCTATTGTTAATACCGAGAGCAACGCAGGACTGATCATCCAGGCTGAAGCAGCATATATCAGGACCAGGGTAGGGAACCACCGAAATGTCCGAGGTATAGATACAGTTGCTTCTCATAAATGGTAGTAATGTTGTGTCAACAGCAGCTGGATCGCCTTTCACCATCATTGGATAGTTTGGTCCAAGGAAGAGCGAGTTTTCTCCAAGACTATCAAAACTGAACCAGGGAAAAGGTGTTGGCGCTAGCACACTAGTATCCATCCTGAATACCATGCAACGGGTGTTGGAATAGGTCTGGAGAGGGCGACCATGGGAGACAACACCTGCTTCCTCAGTAGTAACAATCTGAGTGCACTGTATACAAACAAGAAGAGGTGATCCATCGGAATTAGTTGCCAGGCGCCACTGAGTATATAAGTCCTGCTCCTCCTCATGCTCGTGATCATCACCATCGTCATCTCCCCCTTGCTTATAAATTTTTTCAAGTATAGGTGGTGGAATGTTCACAGGACCTTGGAAACACAAGAAGAAGGTTAATTACTAAAGGGAAACTTGCTAACCCGCATGCATGTGGATGAAACAATTATAATTACGGTGGAAGACAAACGTGCCGAAACTACGAGGATCCCATGCAAAAACAGTGCCACGAGTGGTGGCAGCAAACACAAGATCCTCGTATTCAATTGCATCACAGTACTCATCCGTGTGCAGAAACTGATTTTTGAGCAATATCCATGGACGACGAACCATGGAATGAGTAAGCATGGCAACAAGCTTGTCGAAGATAGCAACAACTTCATAGTTCTTGTAATTCCAAGAGCGGTTGGGAACTCGAAAAATTTCTATCTTCAGTAGACGATAGTCACCATGATCGTATTTGAACGTACGTAGATCATCTGTGTGCTAAACCTCAGGGCACTCTGAGATTTTTGGAAGTGGAATCCGCTGACGAGTGTACACATTCACAAGTTCCCACTCGCAATTGTACCCAATATAAACAACCCAATCTCCATTTGCACCAGCCCAGGCCTTACCCTTAAGCGATGGCATCTTGACATCACACGTATCATTATCAAGTGGCATCAACTTGCACAAGGCGAGGCCTCCGTCGTCCGTGCCCATGCGAACAGGCTTATAGCAAAGAAGATAAGGGAGATCAAACCGCTCCTGGACCCTTGGGTTCCTTGTAATGATGTTATTAGTTGAGTTGAGAATGGGCTTGAACGAACCTGCCATGCTAGCCGAGGTGATGATGTCGCACCGATCAATGAGTTCCTCCACCACATCATCTTTCAGATCAGGGCAAGAATAACGGGGTCGTTTCCGGCTTGTTCCCTCCATGGAGAAGACGATCGAAGAATGGCAGAAGGAAGGGTGAAGGCAAATGGAGGAGGGAGGAAGAGCGTGCGATAGGAGTTCCAAATCGAGTGGGAAAGGCGAAGAGTCGGTGGACGGTTGCCAGTTTGCCACGGTACACGAAGAGGCGCCCCGGCCTACACGTCCTTTCGGAAATTGTACAAAAGGACTCGCCATCATCTCACTGACATGTTGGAACGGGACCACATGTCAACGAAACATGGTGTGTAATTTATCGTGCAAAATGTGATCTGGCCGTGTTGGCCTGAAGTGCCGCATTATTTCTCAACTTTATTTTTTTAATGGCGTGCCGTTTAGTTTTGAAGCACGACTAACTGGTACTGTTTGCAGAGAAAATATAAACTACTCTACCACTACTCCACCTCTAGTATTAGTAGTATAAAAAAGATATATAGGCTGGAGCTTCAGAGCTTTCTTGCTAAGGGCTGCCCACTTGCTTCTCACACTATCACCCTCTCTCCAGATCTAAAAAAGACGGCCTCTCTCTCCCTCCTCACCGGTGGTCACATATCCGCCGGGGAAGAAAAGGACGTGCAGCATTGACGCACTCGTCGTCGGCGAGCGAGGTCACGCACTGACGACAAGGCCGTCCTCTCAGACCTAGCACCCACGCGGGATGGCCTCCGTCCCCAAGCTCGCTTCCGTAGTGCGTGCGGAGGACGATGACCACGAGCGAAGCCACTTCCCGCCGACCCTCAGGTATGCTACCTATTTTCGAACTATACCCTTGTTCTATTGGACCATCTGCCACGTCGCTGCATGTGGATCTTTTTCCACTCCACCATCTTCCCAATTTCCTGTCCTCTGCTCTGCTGGTCACGCAGACGAAAACCTTAATTTGCACTATTAAAGGAAACCCTACTTCATGCAGACTAATCCATGTCTGGGTTGAATAAGGAAAGGAAGGGAGACCGTACTGTCCAAGAGAGTAGGCATCGAACCAGCATCTAGGTTGAAAAGGGGAAAATCAGTAGCTAAGGAACGAGTCTCGTGTCTCTTGGTTGAAGAAGGGTAGAAAGGCATGACAACGCAATTGAGAATGACCAGGTTGATCGGTTTGTTGTCCTCACATAGGAAAAAGGTGGCTAAAGAGAACAAAAATGGGACGTAATCCACATATGCTTCCTGGATATTTGTTGCCCTGGGCAACCATACGTCCCTCACCACTCTATGCTACTGCTAAAGTGATGCCACATTTAACTAATGCCGCACTCAGTCTAATGCCACCGATAAATTTTTTTTTGACGAAAAGGCAGGGCCACTGCTTTTCATTGCGTATAGAAGAAATAAACAGTTACAAAAACAAGATTAGAGAAGGAGGATTGGGGTTAGAGATACATCAGAAGTACATCAGTCTAGTTCTAGGGGCGCTCTACAAGAGCCATTGCACGCTTACGCCCAGCGTCAACCCAGTCCTTTGCTTCGACTTGAATCTTCAGAAACAGTTGTGTGGGGTGACAAGAAATATTTCTGAATGTTCTATCATTTCTTTCTTTCCAGAGGTTCCACCAAACCAGGGCCAAAATTGATCTCGAAGATTTTGCTCTTTCCTTTCCCATGGAAGCATTTGTTCGCTGCCACCAGCTAACTAGGGAATCGTCATGAACTACCGCCATAGCCGGGCACATGTTCAGCTTGCAGAGTGTCAGGTGCCAGACTTCCTTCGCAAAAGAGCAAGAAGTAAGCAGGTGGGTAGCAGTTTCAGGCTCTTGTAGACATAGCAGACACAGCGGATTATGGGGCCACCCTCGCTTAGCAAGGTTATCCGCCGTTAGACATCGATCTTGAGCAGCCGACCAGACAAAGAACTGACATTTGGGAGGGGCATCCGAGCTCCAGGCCAGCTTCGCATAAGGTGGCCTAATGTTGGCAGTAAGAGTGGCAGCGTACGCCGAGCTGTAGGAAAACTGACCATCGTTTGTCCATCTCCAGGTTAGTGAATAATCTTGAGCCCGAGTGAGTTGGATCGGCTGCAACTCATTCCAAAGGTTCATGAATTGCGCGATGGCCTCTTGAGTTAACCATCGATAAATTTAAGCAATGCCATTTAATGTCACTGGATTATTTCAGGGTTAGCTGTTGATTGTGGATGTATTAAAGATTTTTCAGCTAAGGCATTCTAATGCTGTTGCACAGCCAATATACCAACGATGAAATTTGTTACTACCTTCCGATTTTTGCACTGTTAATGATTATAGATTACATACCTCACTTTCATGAGATAAGTTATTTTTTTGTACAGTGTCACCAAAATGCCAAGGCGCCGATGTCATTTTATTTTGGTTAAACTGCACAAAAAATTATGAAGACAAGAGGAAAGGTGAAGAGGGGGCACCTCCTCCTCCGGCTGTTCTCTTGATACGTTCGATCAAGTTTTTATGTTTGATCGATTATCAAGATTGGGATAGCAATTTTTAAGGTCCCCCCCCCCCCCGAGTTCGAAATGATATTTACCTTGCAGGTACATGGTTTGCAATTTTTTATACTTTCATTAGTTAATAATGCTAGTTACCTTCAGACTTTTGTATTTGGTTTAATGCTCATGCACAGCTAGTATACCAATGCTGAAACTTGTTACCTTTACATTTTGTATTGTTAATTCCTATAGAAATCTTCCAGTGCTAGAGTTTATTGAAATATGTTCAGTAAAACCATTGTACTATACCCTGTAATAAAATAACTACTCTACTGTTGCACTAGCCACTGGATTAGTGTATATTTGTAGTATTCGAATGGTGTTGCTTTAGCGTATGGACATAAATAAAGTGTGGCAAGCTTTCCCAGATATGTGCTCAAGAAAACTACTACCTATTTTTCTAAATACTAGACGTTTGGGTACTTTAAATTGAACCGCGAAAACGTCTTATATTAAGGAACAGAGGGTGTAGAGTTCACTCAAATTATCCCGGTAAAGCTAGTCACACCTTTGATAAAATTAATGTTCATTATGTTATCGGAGGAGGTCTGTAAGTTTGTCTCTAATGCATGTCGACTACATACCTGACATCACGATGTAATGTTAAGTCATTTCCTTTTGTTACAGTGTCACTGGATTGTCAAGGCGGTGATGGTATTTTATTTTAGTTGAACTGCACAAAATATGCTTAAAAGAAGAGGAAAGGTCAGGAATCAATCATTCTTTCAGAAAGAACTATATATGCCTTTCTGACATCAGCCGTTGTTGCCTTATTTATTCCTTCAAACAGGTGGTTAGAAACAGTCTTGCTACCTTTTCCCATTAAGAAATTGGAATGCTTATATTTGTGAGTCTATGCTTCAACTAGTGCCACTTTTATAGTAATCACACTTTCAATATCTATGCAAACAGGGATGCTCGATTTTAGTGGAACTGCACAAAAAGTCCAACTGGTTCAACATTAGGAGCATGTTTTCTTCCAAACCTTTATATCCAATTGGTGGCACTATAAGCTGTTCATTAAGAAGGTACATGGTTTGCTACTATCTTGCTACTCTTTTTGTACTGCCATTAGATAGTAATACTAGTGGGTTGCATGTGAATTTATTGGCAGGGTGGACCTACATTGGAGGTGCAGGACAAGATTCAATGACTGGATGCTCAATTTCTGTGAATATGGATATCCTTGGTCTGATGAAGAATAGGCGCTATATGTCTGCTCTGAACAAGCAAATCAATTCAGTATGAAATTGTCCAGAGCAAAACACGACTGTATCAAATTGTTCAGTGCAAAACATGACAGATGCTAAGCGGAAGAGACATGTTTAAACCAAAAATACAAGGTGGGGTATATGTTTACTAGCTGCTTGATATTTGTGCAGACAGAGATGTCTGCCCGTTGCTATTTGGCAAACACACAAAGTGACCGCAATTTTGGTTGAACTGCACAAGAGAATAGTATAGTCACTGCATGCAGTGCCATTTGAAAATAGACACAGAAAGATTGGATAGTCACTTCATAAGCTGCAGAAAAGTAGTACTGTACTATTTATTGGCCAACACTAGGTGCTTCATTGCTTTGGTCTGATTATACAATGGGCATCATTTTGCCTAAGTTAAAGTTTGTATTCCGAAAATAGTCTCGCCGTGTGATCAAGAGAAGATCAAATCATATTGCAGTGGATGTTCCTCCATCATGTGTGGTTCGTTCTCATGGTTCCAGCTGTTGGTGAACCCACTTACGTTTGCAAGTGGAATTGTAGACTTCACAAACAAATTTGTCTTTTAGTCTGTACTGAATGTTGGCCAAGAGAAGCATCCATGTTAGTAGGAAGAACATATGTTTTTTCTAGATCTTTGCTTTTGGAGCTACATATTTGTATATGATCTGTGAATCATTGAGATGCATTAACATGTTGATCTTATGTATGGGAATCTTACTAGTTGGTTTTAGTTGTGGCTGATCTTTGCTTTTGGAGCTACATATTTGTATATGATCTGTGAATCATTGAGATGCATTAACAGTTCCTTATATCTGTTCGCTCAGTGTTTACAAGTTACTGATCGATCACTAGCTAGCCTACTAATGCGCTCCTGGCAGTTTTAGTTGCGACGCAAGATCCGAAGTGGCAGTTTTTTGAATAAAAATGCCTTCCTCTGAAGAAACTGACAAGCTGCTCTGAAGAAAATGCCATGCGAATCTGAAGAAACTGCCAGCGAAAACAATCACAAATGCCTTATCTCCCAGCTAAAGTTCATCAACTAATGCCCTCGGCTGCGACTCGTTGCATGCTGCTCCGCGTACTGGCTACGAGAGATTTTGAGTGCCTGCATGCAGCCGGCCGTAATTACGGCAGCTAACTGATGCAAAAAAGATGCGCTTTAATTGTTGTGGGCCTTTTAAATCCGTGGAATCATTATTGACAAGGAGGGAGATGATTCGAGTGCACTCGTTTGACCGTCATGCCGGCGTGCGACCCAGCACGGACGGGACAGGACAACATAGTCAGAATTTCAGTTTCTCTAGTTTTCCACGGCAAGCTGGCGTGCTAAGCCATGCCTGCTTAATTATGCATCGAATTCTGATGACCGTCGCGCTACCTTCCGCCAATAAGTATTGTTTCCTAGCCTTCTAAGGTGGCAGCGTGACCCAACTCGCCCTATCCTCATAAGCCCCCACCGGCCTGACATCGCTCACCACTTATCCTCGCTCTCACCACGTCCGCCATGCCCCCACTCGTCCGCGATAGGCGAGGCCAGAGGCAGTCACCGCCGGAACTAGTGTTTGGTTTTTCACCGGAAGGCAGACGGAGTGTAGCGACCAGACCTCAAATAGTCTGATCTACCGTGCACCAGTGTCATCCCTGGATCAGTAATGCTGACACGCACAGTACTTGGAGGATTTATAATAGAGTAGCAATCACACACTTATTACATCGAGTATCTCAAGAGAGAAATAAGTATGACAAATATGGCTTAAGGCCATCTAAAACAATAACAGCGGAAGACTTGGAAGATAAGTGAGTCCATCAACTCCAACGGCATCACTGAGTATAAGACCACGACCTAAGGCATCTTACTCGTCGTCTGAAAAGTCTGCAACATGAAACGTTGCAGCCCGAAAATGGGTCAGCACATGGAATATGCTGGCAATGTAACACATAGAGAGTGATGAACAAAATAATGCTATACTACATGCATATATGGCTGGTAGAAGGCTCTATGGTTACAGTTTTGCGAAAAGCCAATTTTTCCCTACAGCAAAGGAATAAATTTTATTTAACTATCATGGTGGTTGTTAAACATTGAGAATGGTTGACAGCATTCTCAATCCCAATTAGGTATCATCATTAACCCAACAAAATTAATTAAAGTAACATGATGAGATTCACATGATAATCCAGATACTAGATACTCAAGATGTCCATAACCGGGGACACGGCTAACCATGATTAGTTTATACACTCTGCAGAGGTTTGTGCACTTTTCCCCACAAGACTCGATCGCCTCCGCTTGATTCTCGCACTACATGATGTTTGAGAAACGGATGACCGAGACACAATCTTTTAGAAACAATAACTCTTTACTCCGGGTGGACAGTTACACCTACTTTCCCCTACATCTGCTAGCCCACCTCTTCAAGAGATCATGTAACCTACTCAACTATGCTAGAGCCCATAATAGTTTGTGGCTGCACACGGAAGTTTCTAGCACGAATAATCTCATGATCCCTTTGAACCTGGTGGCGGTCCAAAAGAAAAACAGGCAATCCTGTAATACCCAGGTACCTCAATCCACCCAGATGTGAGTTTTAGTTGCCACCTTAAGGTTAACCATTAATTAACAATCTCACATCTGTCATGGTAACACTCAAACCCAATCCACGTCTACTGGCATAGCATAGCAATATGAGCGAACGTAGAAGTAACTCCCAAGGGTTTGATTATAAACAGGTGATAGGTACTACCTCAACTACTTCCCAATTCCCACAGTTTAATTAGATCCTAACCATGCAATGTTTGAGGGTTGATCTAATGCAATAAAACTGGGTAGTAAAAGAGGTATGATCAAAGTGTTACTTGCCTTGCTGATGATCCGTGAAACCTAGAGATTCGAAGTAGCAAGCGGCGCACTCCGGGTACTCTATCGCAAACAAACAAGCATACAATAAGCACTCATCTAATGCACAGGTAAAACTCAAATAAAGATCTAACCAGAAAGTTCAACTTAAGAACTCCGGTTTGCAAAAAGAATCAAATCAAACGAAGCAACGAAAGTCAAACGGCGAAAGAAACAAGCTTCGTTACCAATCTGGATCTAGGTCAAATTTTACAGTAGAAAAAACTTGTTTGAGACGGAAAGAGAATTTCGAGACGAAACTCTAGGCGCTTGAATCGCCTGATTCCGACAAACGAGCGAAAAGATAAACTAAAACGAAAAACAGATCGGAAATCGCGATCTGGAATATCGCGGATAATCCGTCGAAAAAGAAAACTGACGAACAGTTAAACGAACGGTCGTTCGTTAACTGCGACTAACTGACGAACACGTTCGTTAAAACGAACGGATCAGGCGAACGCTCACTAAATAACTAAACCGACAGGAAAAAATAATAATAAACCGATCTATATAAAAAATAAACCTAGGGTTTCGGAAAAAACCGAACGGTTTAAAAAAAAGGGAGAGCGGACGGCGGCTCGGCTACCTCGACGGGGCACTCCGGCGGGGTCTGGACGGGGCGGCGGGGTGCGGGCGTCGTCGGGGCGGCGGCGGGCGACGAGGGGCGGCGTCCTGCGGCGTCGGAGGTGGCTTCCCATGGCGGCGGCGGCTCGGCTCCTGCGTCGGGCTTCGGGGTGGGGAACGGGGTGAGGGAGAGGGGCGGCGGTCGGGCGGTACTTAAAGAGGGGGAGGGGGTGCCGTGGGGGAGGGGCAAGGGGCGGCGGGGTCGAGCGGGACACGGGCGGCGGCGCTGCCGTGCTCGTCTCGGTCTCTAGGAGGGAGACGGGGAGATGGGCCGTCGGCTGGGCTTCGGCCCAGTCGGAGCGCTCGGGATTTTTTTAATAATTTCGCCGAACCTAAAAAAAATCGTAGAAAAATAAATAAAAATCCAAAAATGCCAAAACAAATTTTCACCGTCTAATTAAAATAATTAGAACGAGATGAACATTTTCTTGGCGCAAAAATGCAGTTTTGAAAACATGCAATTTTTCTAATGCAAATAAAGTTGCAAATAAAATCCGAATAAAATCAAATATTTGATTTTAATATTTTTCCTCCAATATTTCAATTATTTTGGAGAAGTCATATTTTCTCCTCTCATATATTTTAATATGAAATATATTTTTCGGAGAGAAAAATAAATTTAACCAAAAATCCTCGTTTCATTATTTGATAAAAATCAAATATGAAACCGCGAAAAATCCCCAACTCTCTCCGAGGGTCCTTGAGTTGCTTACGATTTTCGAGGATTTTGCCAAAATGCAATAAAATATGCTATGCAATGATGATCTAATGTATAACATTCCAAATTGAAAATTTGGGATGTTACAAAACCTCCCCCCTTAAGATGAATCTCGCCCTCGAGATTCGGGTTGGCTAGGAAATAGGTGAGAGTGGTTCTTCCGTAGATCTTCCTCTCGCTCCCAGGTGGCTTCGTCCTCGGCATGGTGACTCCACTGAACTTTGCAAAACTTGCTAACCTTGCTGCGGGTGACTCGGCTGGCATACTCAAGAATCTTAACTGGTTTCTCCTCATAGGTCAAGTCACTTTCCAACTGTATCGCTTCCAGTGGCACTGTATCTCTCAGTGGTATCTCGGCCCTCTCCGCGTGGCACTTCTTCAACTGGAAAACGTGAAATACATCATGAACTCCTGACAATCCTTCAGGCAATTCCAGCTTGTAAGCAACTTCTCCCATACTCTCCAAAACTTTGTATGGTCCTACAAAACGTGGCGCTAACTTTCCTTTAACTCCAAAGCGCTTCACTCCTCTAAGTGGTGATACACGAAGATAAAGTCTGTCTCCGACTTCGTGAACTGTCTCCTTGCGTTTTGAATCCGCATAACTCTTCTACCTGGATTGGGCTACCTTGAGCCTATCGCGAATCAACTTCACTTTCCGTTCAGACTCTTTAATCAAATCTCTTCCAAAATCTGATTGACTCTCTCGGTCTGTCCGTCTGTCTGTGGATGAAAGGCTGTACTGAACTCTAGCCTGGTACCCAAAGTTTCGTGTAACTGATTCCAAAACTTTGAAGTAAACTGGGTTCCTCTATCTGATACAATGGTCCTCGGAACTCCATGCAGACATATGTTCCTGGTCATGTATATCTTTGCCCACTTAGCACTAGTGTAAGTGGTCTTCACTGGGACGAAATGAGCTACTTTCGTCAAACGATCGACTACGACCCATATTGAGTCATAGCCTGAACGAGTCCTGGGCAATCCCGTGATAAAATCCATGCCTAGTTTATCCCATTTCCATTCGGGTATCGGCAATGGCTGTAGCAATCCTGCTGGCTTCTGATGCTCTGCCTTCACTCTCTGACATACATCACAAACTGCTACATACTCTGCAATATCCTTCTTCATTCCGGTCCACCATAAAGTATCCTTCAAATCCAAATACATCTTGGTATTTCCTGGGTGAATCGAATACGGTGAATCATGGGCCTGTTGCAAGATCAACTTCCTGATCTCCGGATCATTGGGCACATAAACGCGGTCCTCAAACCATAAGGTATCGTGCTCATCCTCACGAAATCCCTTGGCTTTTCCTTTACTCATCCTTTCCTTTATTTCTGCAATCTCCTTGTCTGTCTTCTGAGCTTCACTGATCTTTTCCATCAAGGTAGACTGAATCTCCAACATTGCTAAATAGCCTCTTGGAACTATCTCCAAACATAGCTCGCGAAGATCCTCGGCTAATAATTTCGGTAACTCTCCGGTCATGAGTGTGTTGACATGGCTCTTGCGGCTCAATGCATCAGCTACTATGTTAGCCTTCCCGGGGTGATAATGCAATCTCATATCATAATCCTTAATGAGCTCCAACCATCTCCTTTGCCTGAGATTCAACTCCTTTTGCATGAAAATGTACTTCAAACTCTTGTGATCCGTGTACACCTCATAGTGATTTCTGATGAGAAAATGTCTCCATGTCTTCAACGCATGTACTACGGCTGCTAACTCCAAATCATGGGTGGCATAATTCTTCTCATGGGGTTTAAGTTGTCGTGAAGCATATGAAACAACTCTTCCCTCCTGCATTACCACTGCTCCAAGTCCTCGACGTGAAGCGTCGCAATATACTTCATAATCCTTGCGTTGATCTGGCAGAATCAACACTGGTGATGTAACCAAACGTTTCTTCAACTCTTGGAAACTAGCTTCACATTCCTCAGTCCAATTGAACTTGGTGTCCTTCTTTAACAGCTCTGTCATGGGCTTAGCAATCCTCGAGAAATTCTCAATGAACCTCCGGTAGTATCCTGCAAGTCCTAGAAAACTCCGGATTTCTCCAATTGATGCGGGCGATTCCCAGTTTGTCACAGTGTCGACTTTGGTGGGGTCTACTGCTATTCCTTCTCCGGATATAACGTGTCCGAGGAATCCAACTTCCTTCAGCCAAAACTCACATTTGCTGAACTTGGCGTATAGCTGATATTCTCTGAGCTTCTCAAGTACCAAACGCAAATGCCCCTTATGCTCCTCTTCGTTCCTTGAGTAAACCAAAATGTCATCAATGAACACTACGACGAACTTATCCAAAAACTCCATAAACATCTTGTTCATCAGGTTCATGAAATAGGCAGGTGCGTTAGTCAGGCCAAATGACATAACGGTATACTCATACAGCCCATACCTGGTGGTAAAAGCCGTCTTAGGTATATCCTGCTCTCGAATCTTCAACTGATGGTATCCTGATCGTAGATCGATCTTGGAAAATACCTTAGCTCCTTGTAATCGGTCAAACAAATCATTGATCATCGGTAGTGGGTACTTATTTTTGATGGTCACTTCATTCAATCCTCGATAATCAACAACCATCCTTAACGATCCATCCCTTCTTCTCTACTAGAAGTACGGGTGATCCCCAAAGGTGACGAACTTGGGCGAATATAGCCTTTATCCAGTAACTCCTTAATCTGCTTCTTAATTTCCTCCAAATCCTTTGCGGGCATCCTGTACGGTCTCTTAGATATCGGACCTGTGCCTGGCAAAAGTTTAATCAAAAACTCTATGTCTCTATCTGGTGGCATGCCTGGCAACTCTTCTGGAAATACATCCGGGTAATCCTTCACCACTGATACATCCTCCTGTACAACTCCTGATAAGGAATTCACGTGAGTCCTCTTCGGCATATGTCGGGATACATACTTAATCCTTCTTCCTTCTGGGGTGGTAAGCAAAATCGTCTTACTGGCGCAATCGATGTTTCCCCCATACATCGATAACCAATCCATGCCTAATATCACATCCAATCCTTGCGACTCCAAAACTATTAGGTCTGAGGGGAAAACATGCCTACCTATGGCCAATGGCATCTGAAAACATCCTTGGCTTGCCATATACTCTGCTCCTGGCGAGGTTACTAACATAGGTGTTCTGAGAACTTTGGTGGGCAACTTAAACTTATCCACAAATCCCCTTGATATGTATGAATGCGATGCTCCAGTATCAAAAAGAACGAGTGCAGTAAATGACTTAACCAAAAACTTACCTATTACTGCATCTGGCTGTGCTTCAACCTCCTCCACGCTAACGTGGTTCACATGTCCTTTGTTGAAAGGGTTCGGCTTCTTCCTAGAGCTTCCATTGCCATTTCCATTCTGGGCTTCAGGACATTCATTGGCATAATGTCCAGTCTTCTGGCACTTAAAGCAAGTGACTTGGCTCAGGTCTCTCTTAACTGGGGTTCAAGGGTTGGTACGGTTCTGGTCGTTGCTTCCTCCATTCCCATTACCATTCTTGGGGCCATTATGGTTGTGCGAACTACCTCCTCCATGGGTATGCTGAAACTGTCCTCCCGATTTCGGGGTAAAACGTGGCTTCTGCTGAGCTCCAGAATTGTACTTCCCTTGTCCATACTTCCTCTTACGGTTTTCAATCTGCTGCTTCCCTTCAATCATGAGAGCTCTATCTACCAACTCCTGGTAGTTGTTGAAGGTTGCTACCATCAACTACATGCTCAGCTCATCATTCAGTCCTTCCAGAAACTTCTCCTGCTTGGCTGCATCTGTAGCAACGTCATCTGGAGCATAACGTGCTAACTTACTAAAGTCCTCCACATACTGGCCTACGGTGCGTCCTCCTTGGCGTAGGTTGCGAAACTCACGCTTCTTCATAGCCATAGCTCCTGCTGGAACATAGGCAGTACGGAAAGCTTGCTGAAACTGGTCCCATGTGACAGTGTCAATAGGGTGTGTGGTTGTGTAATTCTCCCACCATGATGTTGTGGGTCCATCAAGCTGATGTGCGGCAAAACGCACTCTCTCCGCATCTGTGCATCCTGCAGTGGTCAACTCCCTTCCAACTTTGCGGAGCTAATCATCTGCAACAATCGGCTCGGTGCTGCTGGAAAACACCGGCGGATTCAGCCTCAAGAAACGGGCTAAGTGATCAATAGGTGGTGGTGGTGGGTTGTTGTTGTTGTTGTTGTTGTTGCCTTGGTTCTGTACTAACACTTACATCAGGGCATTCTACTGCTGAATCAACTGAGTGATCTCCGGTGGGAAAACAAATCCGGTGTCGCGTCTCGGAGGCATCTGATAGGTTTAGAAAAATGAGAATTTAGAATAGAATGAGGTCTAGAGGGAAAACACTACCCATATGTTCATGAGACAAACACAATCAATATCACTCAATCAAACAAGGCATACAATCGATCTAACTATCGTTACAAAGTGCTCGGACTATACTATATACTTGGGGGAATACTACTACTGATATGGAGGTCTACTAGAAATTTTGATCGGTCGAAGACTCCATGATATCTGCTCCAGCTTCATCAACAAAGTCATCTTCACTGGGGTCCGAGTCGGTGTCGTCGATGATGATGTAGTTATCCGGGCAAGTAGAATCGTCTTCTCCTCCTGGTGCTGGGTCTCCCATGAATACTCCGATCTTCTTTATCAGGTCGTCGTTCTTCTCCAACAACGTGGTGATCTCCTCCTCATATCCATCGCGCGTAGACTTGAGTTCTTCCTCCAACTCCGTGATCTTAGTCAATGCCTTCTTCAGATCTATCATGTCTGCGCACATCTGGTTCTCCTGGCGATGAATGTGTTGGTTTTGCTCCTGGATGAAAGCTGCAATTGATCTATCCTTCTTGGTGCTAATCATCTCCCATTGCTCATCTCGGCGTCCACAAATCTGATAAATAGTATCCTTAAGCTCCTTGTGGTAAACTTCTCCAATGCGTGCCATAGTGATGTGGGCTGCCATGCTCTTTCCTAAACTCCAGGTTGGTGCATCAAAGGAAAACTCTATAGGCTCAGTGACTAGCGTAAACGTCCTTCCTGGAACTTGAACTTGAATCTTCCAGCGCTCCTCTTCTGGTAGTGTGGCTTTGTAAGTCCCGGTGAAGCTTGGTATTCCGATGTTCAGGTACTTAGTGACTTCCTTCAAGTGTCGTCCAAAAGGTGTATCTTCATCCGGTTGTATGAACTTCTTCCTTGCATCCGCCATTCCTAAAAGAGTAGAAAGTGGAGAGGAGTCAGAAATGAGAAGAGAGTAGTGTTCTAGGGTTTAAGCTTAGTGGTCGTGTCCTATAGTCAGCGTGTGCTCTGATACCACCTTTGTAGCGACCAGACCTCAAATAGTCTGATCTACCGTGCACCAGTGTCATCCCTGGATCAGTAATGCTGACATGCACAGTACTTGGAGGATTTATAACAGAGTAGCAATCACACACTTATTACATCGAGTATCTCAAGAGAGAAATAAGTATGACAAATATGGCTTAAGGCCATCTAAAACGATAATAGCGGAAGACTTGGAAGATAAGTGAGTCCATCAACTCCAACGGCATCACTGAGTAAAAGACCACGACCTAAGGCACCTTACTCGTCGTCTGAAAAGTCTGCAACATGAAACGTTGCAGCCCGAAAACGGGTCAGCACATGGAATATGCTGGCAATGTAACACATAGAGAGTAATGAACATAATAATGCTATACTACATGCATATATGGCTGGTAGAAGGCTCTATGGTTACAGTTTTGCGAAAAGCCAATTTTTCCCTACTACAAAGGAATAAATTTTATTTAACTATCATGGTGGTTGTTAAACATTGAGAATGGTTGACAACATTCTCAATCCCAATTAAGTATCATCATCAAACCCAACAAAATTAATTAAAGTAACATGATGAGATTCACATGATAATCCAAGTACTAGATACTCAAGATGTCCATAACCGGGGACACGGCTAACCATGATTAGTTTATACACTCTGCAGAGGTTTGCGCACTATTCCCCACAAGACTCGATCGCCTCCGCTTGATTCTCGCACTACATGATGTTTGAGAAACGCATGACCGAGACACAGTCTTTCAGAAACAACAACTCTTTACTCCGGGTGGACAGTTACACCTACTTTCCCCTACATCTGCTAGCCCACCTCTTCAAGAGATCATGTAACCTACTCAACTATTCTAGAGCCCATAATAGCTTGTGGCTGCACACGGAAGTTTCTAGC
This sequence comes from Triticum aestivum, assembly GCF_018294505.1. Taxonomy (NCBI): domain Eukaryota; kingdom Viridiplantae; phylum Streptophyta; class Magnoliopsida; order Poales; family Poaceae; genus Triticum; species Triticum aestivum. Next base: position 164,088,481 of record NC_057811.1, on the reverse strand, counting down.
ACGAATAATCTCATGATCCCTTTGAACCTGGTGGCGGTCCAATAGAAAAACAGGCAATCCTGGAATACCCAGGTACCTCAATCCACCCAGATGTGAGTTTTAGTTGCCACCTTAAGGTTAACCATTAATTAACAATCTCACATCTGTCATGGTAACACTCAAACCCAATCCACGTCTACTAGCATAGCATAGCAATATGAGCGAACATAGAAGTAACTCCCAAGGGTTTGATTATAAACAGGTGATAGGTACTACCTCAACTACTTCCCAATTCCCACAGTTTAATTAGATCCTAAACATGCAATGTTTGAGGGTTCATCTAATGCAATAAAACTGGGTAGTAAAAGAGGTATGATCAAAGTGTTACTTGCCTTGCTGATGATCCGTGAAACCTAGAGATTCGAAGTAGCAAGCGGCGCACTCCGGGTACTCTATCGCAAACAAACAAGCATACAATAAGCACTCATCTAATGCACAGGTAAAACTCAAATAAAGATCTAACCAGAAAGTTCAACTTAAGAACTCCGGTTTGCAAAAAGAATCAAATCAAATGAAGCAACGAAAGTCAAACGGCGAAAGAAACAAGCTTCGTATACCAATCTGGATCTAGGTCAAATTTTACAGTAGCAAAAACTTGTTTGAGTATGTTAGACGGAAAGAGAATTTCAAGACGAAACTCTAGGCGCTTGAATCGCCTGATTCCGATAAACGAGCGAAAAGATAAACTAAAACGCAAAACAGATCGGAAATCGCGATCTGGAATATCGCGGATAATCCGTCGAAAAAGAAAACTGACGAACAGTTAAACGAACGGACGTCGTTAACTGCGACTAACCGACGAACACGTTCGTTAAAACGAATGGATCGGGCGAACGCTCACTAACTAAACCGACAGGAAACAAATAAACCGATCTATATAAAAAAATAAACCTAGGGTTTCGGAAAAATAAATAAACCGAACGGTTTTAAAAAAACCGGACAGCAGAAGGCGTCTCGGCTACCACGACGGGGCACTCCGGCGGGGTCTGGACGGGGCGGCGAGGGCGGCGGGGTGCGGGCGTCGTCGGGGCGGCGGCGGGCGACGAGGGGCGGCGTCCTGCGGCGTCGGCGGTGGCTTCCCGTGGCAGCGGCGGCTCGGCTCCGGCGTCGGGCTTCGGCTCGGCGTCGGGCTTCGGGGTGGGGAACGGGGTGAGGGAAAGGGGCGGCGGTCGGGCGGTACTTAAGAGAGGGAGGGGTGCCGTGGGGGAGGGGCAAGGGGCGGCGGGGTCGAGCGGGACACGGGCGGCGGCGCTGCCGTGCTCGTCTCGGTCTCCAGGAGGGAGACGGGGCGCGGGGAGATGGGCCGGCGGCTGGGCTTCGGCCCAGTCGACGCGGTCAGGATTTTTTTTAAATAATTACGCCGAACCTGAAAAATATCGTAGAAAAATAAATAAAAATCCAAAAATGCCAAAACAAATTTTCACCGACTAATTAAAATAATTAGAACGAGATGAACATTTTCTTGGCCCAAAAATGCAGTTTTGAAAACGTGCAATTTTTCTAATGCAAATAAAATTGCAAAAAAAATCCGAATAAAATCAAATATTTGATTTTAATATTTTCCTCCAATATTTCAATTATTTTGGAGAAGTCATATTTTCTCCTCTCATATATTTTAATATGAAATATTTTTTTCGGAGAATTAAACCAAAAATCCTCGTTTCATTATTTGATAAAAATCAAATATGAAACCGCGAAAAATCCCCAACTCTCTCCGAGGGTCCTTGAGTTGCTTAGGATTTTTGAGGATTTTGCCAAAATGCAATAAAATATGCTATGCAATGATGATCTAATGTATAACACGGAGGGAGGAGGCATTCTATCGGTCTTTAGATGGCAATGCGGAGATCGAGGACTTGTTGGAGCGCGACTGCCTGGCACAGGAGCAGGAGTTGTTGGAGCGCGACCGCTTGGCGGAGGAGCAGCGTATCGCCGATTTGCGCCGCCAGCGGGACATGGAGCAGCAGTGCACAGACGCTCTGAGTCGCAAGCAGAGCGCCCGCAACTGGGCCGACTACGTGGAGGCCGGCGCCCGGCAAATAGCCCTGGAGGCTGTCGGGCACGCACGCATTCGCGACGCCGATTTTTACTACCAGCTCATCAAGTGGGTTTCCCGCTTAGAAGCCGAAGCTTCGGTGGACCTTTCCGGCATGGAAAGGGCCAACGCGCGCGAGCAACGTGCCCTATCGCACCTCTGGCAAGTCCGAGGCGAAGCAGAGGACGCCGGTGCCGGCGTTTAGCGTGTACCGCAGATGGCGGCCGACAACGTCTAGTTAGCTAAGAGTAAGTTAGTACTTGTATGCTACTAGAGTATTAGTGGGAGTAGATAGTTAACTTGGCTATGATGGTTGTCAACGTGGAAGTTCAGTACTCTATATGTGGATCAGACCTGTTCCTTTGCTCTGAATGTTGAACTTTCCGTTTGAACTTATGGAACGGGCTGTTATTTTTTTAAATGGGTTGTATTTGTCCTCCACGGGTTTAGAGGCTGACTTGTGGGCCTACCAAGTTGACGCGTACACAATCAGGAGATGATTGTACGTGGAGAGGATGACAGCAGGGACCCGCCAAGGTCATGGCAATACGCAAGCAAGTGCCTCATTATTTCAAGCCAATAAAAAATGGCTCCTCCTAATGGATTTCTGACATCTGGGTCCCATGCCATTGTCAACATAGTCAATAAACGAGAGAATTGCACGACGAGCGGCTGATACCAGGGACCCAGCAGCTCGCCCAGTTATTTTTGTTTTGGGTTAATTTGATAAATGCCACTCCAAATCTGGTGTTTCTGAGAAATGCCACTACAATTTCCAAACTTTGATAAACGCCATTTCATGCCATTTCTAGTGGCATTTCTTGAAGTCTGGAGTGGCGTTTTTGAAAGTTTGCAAATTGCAGTGGCGTTTTTCAAAGTTTGCAAATTGCAGTGCCGTTTTCCAAAGTTTGCAAAAATTGCAGTGGCATTTTTCAAAGTTTGAAAATTGTAGTGGCACTTTTATGAATCGACATAATTGGAGTGGCATTTATCTAATTTGTTTTTGAGACGGAAGCAGGGTGTCAACTGGGCTGTGCGGGGCACTCTGGCCTGTCTAGACAGCCTTCTCTTTTATGTTTACCACAGACCAGCCCAGTAGTTTTTTTTCTTTCTGAAAATGGCTAGCCCAGTTTTTTTGTGATTTGCCAAGTAAGTCGCTTTGTCAGGCCTGTTGGGCTGCAAATCTTTCAAGACAAGGAGAGCTTCATTCAGCTGGACGAGAAAATGGCCTATCAGTAATGAGAAATGAGTTTTACATTTTTAAAACACATCAAACCGGCAATTAGTTTCAAATTTATTTTTTTCATTTTGAGATTATAAATTGCATTAATTTTTATGCGTGGACAATTTGTTGGATTTTATATTGATATACATTTATTTTTAAAATCAAATTGAATGTGACTCAAAATTTCGGGATTAAAAACAGTTCGGCCCGCACCGAAATATGCAAAATTTCGTATAATTTTTTAACCGTGGCCACAATATGGGCTGTAATGCTAACAAAAAGAATATGGGCTCCAAAAAAACTTAAGAATTAGCAAATGGTCTGTTAATTATTAGAAATAATGGCAGATGGGTTGTATGCTGTTTTCCACCGATTTGAGGCTTTCCTAAAAAAAAGGTTGACGCACAAGCAGTGACTGTTGGATGTCCATCCAACGGCCGTCGTGCTTCCTCAATCTCTGCTCTTCCTGCTCCAGCCGCTCAAACAAGCGCCGGCGGGACTGCCTGCTCCCTCCTCCCCGCGGCCGGCTGTGCTGCCGCGCAGGCCTCACCGCCCCACCATACTCCCATCGCTGGCCTAGCCATCCCTCTACTCACCCACACGTGCTGTTATTCTCTGGCGACGGCAGATGAACCAGTAAACCCTCATACAGTCGTACTCCCCTCCGCGTGGGAAACAACCGCCAAGTCTTCCCTGCCTCTGTGTCGTTCCCTTCCTAGGCCTCGCCGTCATCCACCGCCCTGGTGCTCTCGGCGCGGCCTTGTCAACATGGTCAACGACCGACATGCATCTGAAGTGGACTGTACGTGGAGAGGCTGACAGCTGGGTCCACGGCCGCACGCAAGGAAATGCCTCCTTATTACGCGCAAAATAATGATTCCTCCACCTGACATCTCGGACCCACCGAAAGGGCCTCTGTATTTCGCGAAAAAAACGTTATCGCCACTGACAGCTCGGACCCACAAGCTATATCTTCGCACGCAAGGAAGTGCGTCCTTATTACGCATAAAAAATGAATACTCCCCCTGCTAGCTGGGACCAAGTATAGTGGCAGGCTGAGTTGTGGGCCTACTAAGTTGACGGGGACGGAGGGCTTTGTCAACTTAGTCAATATGCACGATTCTAGCTCCAGTGACCGTACGATGTCCATCCAATGGCCGTGCGTAGTGCTTCTTCAACCTCTGGTCTTCTTGCTCCAGCCACCCATACCAGCGCCTGTCGTGCCTCGTGCTCCTGCCTCCCGTGGCCGGCTGTGATGCGGCGGAGGCCTCACCGCCCCCCTACTACTCCCACCGCTGGCCAGGCCATCCCTCTACTCACCCACACCCCCTATTATTATGCGGCGACGGCAGCCTCACACCGCAGCGAACCAGTGAACCCTCATACTCCTCTACGCGTGAGAATCCACTTCCGCGTCTTGCCCGGCTCCGCGTCGTCCCGTTCCTAGGCCTCGCTATCGTCCACCGCCCTGGTGCTCTCGGCGCGGCGTGGTCAACGTGGTCAAGGAACGACTTCCATCGGAAGAGTACTGTACGTGGAGAGGCTGACAGCTGGGTCCACGGCAGCCGCAAGGAAGTGCCTCCTTATTACACGGAAAATAATTATTCCTCCACCTGACAGCAGGGACCCACCGGACGGGCCACTGTATTTTGCGAAAAAAACGTTCCCCCCCTGACTGATGGGACCCACCGGACAGGCCACCGTATTTCGCAAAAAAAAACGTTCCCCCCGCTGTCAGTTCGGACCCACCGGAAGTGCCGCCTTATTACGCACAAAAAAATGAATACTCCCCCTGCTAGTTGGGACCCACCTTGGTGGGTGGCTGACTTGTGGGCCTACTAAGTTGATGGGGACGGAGTGCTTTGTCAACTTAGTCAATATGAACGATTCTAGCTCCAGTGACCGTACGATGTCCATCCAACGGTCGTAGTGCTTCTTCAACCTGTGGTCTTCTTGCTCCAGCCGCCCAAAGCAGCACCGGTCGTGCCGCATGCTCCTGCCTCCCATGGCCGGCTGTGCTGCCATGGAGGCCTCACCGCCCCTACTATTCCCACCGCTGGCCAGGCCCTGCGGCGACGGCAGCCTCACACCGCAGCCGAACCAGTGAACCCTCATACTCCTCTCCGCGCGGGCTTCCACTGCCGCGTCTTCCCCGGCTCCGCGTCGTCCCCTTCCTAGGCCTCGCCGTCGTCCACCGCCCTAGTGCTCTCGGCGCGGCGTGGTCAACGTGGTCAAGGAACGACTTCCATCGGAAGAGTACTGTATGTGGAGAGGCTGACAGCTGGGTCCACGGCCGCAGCAAGGAAGTGCCTCCTTATTACGCGCAAAATAATTAATCCTCCACCTGACAGCGGGGGCCCACCGGACGGGCCACCATATTTCGCGAAAAAACGTTTCCCCCTGACTGCTGGGACCTGCCAGCTACGTCTTCGCACGCAAGGAAGTGCATCCGGGCAAAAAAAGACGATTCGCCCCTGACTGCTGGGACCCACCAGCTACATCTTCGCACGCAAGGAAGTGCCTGACAGTTGGGACCCACCTGGTCGAAGCGTACGTAGCGTTGTCATTCTGGTCGCGAACGTATACGTACATACTGGTCGACGTAGATGCGCGCACGTGTCGTAGTAGAGGTGCGCACGTAGCATGTACACGTATGTACAGCGGCCAGGGTGCAAGAAAGTAAATACGGACACGTACGTACATACGGGCAGGGTCTCGAATGCCTCGCGCGTACGTACGGCCAGGGCTCGTGTACATGGCTGGGTCAGAACGGAGAAACAACATCGTCGTCATCGTGTTCATGGGGAGCCAACCGGCTGGGTCGGAACGGAATGCGTCGTCGTGTTCATCGGGAGGGCTTGGACGGAACAGACGATGGAAACGAGGCCTGGCATACCGCAGAACGGAGGAAACGGCCTTGTGTTCGACCGGCCACGTTTGAAACGGGATCCTGTTCATCGGGAGGGGTCTGGCGTACCGCAAAACGGAGGAAACGGACCTCCTACGGTCGAAACGGGGGTCCTGTTGGTCGGGATGGGTGTGGCGTACCGCAAAACGGAGGAAACGGACTTGTGTTGGAGCGCTACGGTCGAAACGGGGGTCCTGTTCATCGGGAGGGGTGTGGCATACCGCAAAACGGGACTCCACGGGATACTATTCATCTCCACCGTCGACCCCCTCCAGCCTCCACGAGTTACTGTTCATCCACCGTCGACCTCCTCCAGCCTCCACCTGCGATTGTTCTTCCATGGGCTCCTGTTCATCCAGCCTCCACCGCGTGCTACTCTACCGGCTACTGTTCAACCAGCCCTCTCCACGGGCTCCTATTCAACCACCCCTCCACGGGCTACTGTTCATCCAGCCCTCCACTGTCTACTGTTCATCCTGCCCTCCACGGGGTGGTCCTGTTCATCCAGCCCTCCACGGGGTCCTGTTCATCTAGCCCCAACCGGCTTGATCGATCGGGGTCCTGTTCATCCAGAGGCAACACCACGGGGTCCTGTTCATCCACCCCCACCGGGAACTGTTCATCCAAACCCCCCAGCAACGCTCAATGTTCATCCAAAGGCAGCATCAATCGGCTTCAGTTAGCAGCAGTAGCGAAGGAATCGCTCGATCGGGTTCAGTTAACAGCCATCGATCGATCGCTCGGGTTCAGTAACGCGTAGCCTGCAGTGCAATCGCTCGGGTTCAGTTAGAGCCCAACGCCTCGGACCCATGCGCGTGCGTGTACGAGAGAAACGCGCATCGCTCGGCCCCGACCACCCACCGTAACCGGGAACACCCCGATATTTTCCTCACCCTCGCTTCTACCACGGTTTTTTCCGTCATGGACTGCCCAAAGAATGTCATGCAGCTGCGTCTCCGGCCCGCCCAGGACGAAAAGCCCATTTTCTTTCATGATTTTTTGTCATAGAAGTAGGACCCCACCACATCTATGATGATACCGGGTTTTGTCACAATTATCGTCATAGAAGTGTCATAAGTATGACAGAAAAAAATTTCGTTCGGCCCAAAATGTCACGGATGTGTCTTTTTTGTAGTGAAGGTGAAGGCGTACTTGGACCACCTGAGGGGACACGATGCCCCGATCTTGGGAAGGGCGGCGTTCACCTCACGGGCGAACTGCTTGAAGATGCGATGAGAGGCAGGAGCCTGAGCGCCACCCAAGATGCAGGCAATGGCACGAGGCTCCTAGAAGCCCCCAGCCCCATCGTCTTGGCGGTGGTCGTTGTTCCTCCTTGGCGGCGGTGGCAGAGGGAGGCCGGCGTTGCCCTGAGGATGGTCCTCACGAGGCTGGTCTCTCTAGGGGCCATCGCGAGGCTGGACCAGCCAGCGGTCCTCACAGGGCTGATCACGCCAGTCCTGGCGTGGGTCACGGTTGTCCCAGCGGCCTCCTCTGCGGCCGTAGCAATGGTTGTTGCACTCGGGACGGCGGCCAAGGCGCCCGTCACAGATTGCCTTGAGCTCCTGACAGTCGTTGGTGTTGTGGCTGCGGACAATGTGGAACACGCAGAACGTGCGGCTGCCCCTAGAGGACTCGGCGTGGTCGCAACCGCGCTTCATCTCAGGTTCAGCCGCAAGCACAGCGGGGCCCTTGCACTTTACGTCCTTAGCCTTGGCCTTCTTGTCTTCAGGATTGGCCTCCGAGAGCTCCAGGAGGGAGAGGTGACCTTCCTCTGCCCTCGCGCATCTGGCGGCCATGTTGAACATATCCAGAGCAGAGCACAAGTGCTCATGTATGGCGAGCTCCTCCTTCATCTTGACATCCCGGACGCCTTCAGAGAACGCAGAAATGATGGCTTCGTCCGACACCTTCGGGATCTTGAGGCAAACCTTCGTGAAGCATTGTATATACTTGTGCAAGGTTTCACCCGGCTGCTGCTTGATCCGTCGCAGGTCGCCTACGGCAGGAGAGCGGTCGCGAGTGCCCTAGAAGTTGGCGATGAAGCACTCACGCAGCTCGTCCCAGGAGGAAATCGACCCCACCGGAAGGTTCAGTAGCCAAGAACGCATGCCATCCTTGAGGGCCATAGGGAACCAGTTCACCATGACTTTGTCGTTGTCGCTCGCCGCCTCTATACTCAGCTCATAGAGCTGGAGGAACTCAGCGGGGTCAGGAGTGCCTTCATAGCGTGGAGGCAGATCTGGCTTGAACTTGCCGGGACAGACGACCCGACGCAGCTTCGGGATGAATGCACGGCAACCCTCCGCGCTCACAAGAGCCAGCCGTAGAGGAGGAGTCTGGTCTTGACGCCCGCGCGCTGCCGCCTCTGGCGGCACACGGTCTTGACGTGGTGGTGCTGGAAGCGTGCACGCTTGTCCTCAGGGCCGCTGCCCCACCTGACAGCTTCCTACATCGCGCGCCGGCGCCCTGCGCGGCAGATCGCGCTGAGGTGCCTCACGCGTTGCCTCGGGGTCCACGTTGTGCAGAGGTGGAGGAGGAGGCGCGCCGTGAGCCACGTCGCGCGCCAGGGATGGCGAAGGATGAGGCGAACGGGACGGCGTAGGAGCCTCTCCAGCGCCAAATGGGAACAACGGAACAGTGACAGAGCGTATGACGGAAGAGAGGCTTCAACACGCCCCTACCTGGTGCGCCAAATGTTGGATTCAGGGCTACGCAGGCCCAAGAAAGGTTCGAACTCTGGGGCGTGTGCGAAGGACTCAACCTCTTTAGCCAACTAGTTCGTCACCTCCATGGCCTAACTTGATTAACAAAGGAGAAGATGGACACGGCAGTTTTACCCAGGTTCGGGCCACCTTGCGATGTAAGACCCTACTCCTACTTTGTGGTGGATTAGCCTCGCGAGGGGCTGAGGATGAACTAGTACATGGGAAGAACAACCTCGCAAGGTCTACTCTGGTGAGGGTGCAGAAGGATCCCATCCCCTTCTATGGTGGTGGCTAGCCTATACTTATAGTGGCCTCAGTCCTCTTCCCCCAAAACGTAGGCGGGAAGGGATCCCACAGTGGCCAATTTGAAAGGGGACAAGTAGTACATCTTACCCTGACGAAAGGTGGTCTTCGCCTGCAAAGCCTCTGATCGTGACGTTGTGGTGGGCTCGACGATGACATCCGTCCTGCCATCCTGGCGGTCTTGGTCTTGTTGCACGGGAATGGAAACCTTTGCCTGATTCCTCGGGACCCCATGCATGCGCTTGCCTCCTTAGCTCCAAAGAGGAAACTGGATCCTCTGCGCCCGCTGGCACCCGCCTGGCCTCGGTCGTCATGGCTTGTGTCACCGCAACCTCGTGAGGTTGGGCACCTGCATAGAAATCTCCACTCCTCAGGAGGCAGTCAGGAGAGGTTGTGTTGCGGAACGTAGTAATTAAAAAAATTCCTACGATCACACAAGACCTATCTAGGAGATGCATAGCAACAAGACAGGAGAGTGTGACCACGTACCCTCGTAGACCGAAAGCGGAAGCATTTAGTAACGCGGTTGATGTACTCGAACGTCTTCACGGTCCAATCGATCCAAGTACTGAACGTACGGCACCTCCATGTTCAGCACACGTTCAGCACGATGACGTCCCTCGAGATCTTGACCCAGTAGATGGTCGAGGAAGAGTTCCGTCAGCACGACGGCGTGGCGACGGTGTTGGTGATGTGATCCGCATAGGGCTTCGCCTAAACACTACGACAATATGACCGAGGTGGTAAACTATGGAGGGGGGCACCGCACACGGCTAAGAAACAACTATTGTACCTTTGGGGTGCCCCCTGGCCACGTATATATAGGAGGAGAGGGAGGAGGCCGGCGGCCATGAGGGGGCACGCCAAGGGGGAGTCCAACTAGGATTCGCAATCCTAGTTGGACTCCCTTTCCTATTCCAAGAGGGGAAAGGAGGGAAGGAGAGGGAGAGGGAGAGGAAAGAGGGGGCCACGCCCCCTCCCCTTAGTCCAATTCGAACTGCCCTTGGGGGGGGGGCCACCCTGTGGGCTGCCCTCTCCTACTCCCTTATGGCCCATCAAGGCCCATAACCCCCCTGGGGGGTTCCGGTAACCCCTCGGTTCCCCGATAAATATCTGAAACGTCCCGAAAACTTTCCGGTGTACAAATACCTTCGTCCAATATATCAATCTCTACCTCTCGACCATTTTGAGACTCCTCGTCATGTCCATGATCTCATCCGGGACTCTGAACAAACTTCGGTCACCAAAACAAAGAACTCATAATACAAATCATCATCGAACCTTAAGCGTGCGGACCCTACGGGTTCGAGAACTATGTAGACATGACGGAGACACATCTTCGGTCAATAACCAACAGCGGAACCTGGATGCTCATATTGGCTCCTATATATTCTACGAAGATCTTTATCGGTCAAACCGCATAACAACATATGTTATTCCCTTTGTCATCGGTATGTTACTTGCCCGAGATTCGATCGTCGGTATCATCATACCTAGTTCAATCTCGTTACCGGCAAGTCTCTTTACTTGTTCCGTAATGCATTATCCAACAACTAACTCATTAGTCACATTGCTTGCAAGGCTTATAGTGATGTGCATTACCGAGAGGGCCCATAGATACCTCTCCGATACACAGAGTGACAAATCCTAATCTGATCTATGCCAACTCAACAAACACCTTCGGAGAAACCTGTAGAGCATCTTTATAATCATCCAGTTATGTTTTGACGTTTGATAGCACACAAAGTGTTCCTCTGGTATTCGGGAGTTGCATAATCTCATAGTTAGAGGAATATGTATAAGTCGTGAAGAAAGCAATAGCAATAAAACTAAACGATCATTATGCTAAGCTAACGGATGGGTCTTGTCCATCACATCATTCTCTAATGATGTGATCATGTTCATCAAATGACAACACATGTCTATGATTAGGAAACTTAACCATCTTTGATTAACGAGCTAGTCAAGTAGAGGCATACTAGGGACACTCTGTTTGTCTATGTATTCACACATGTACTAAGTTTCCGGTTAATACAATTCTAGCATGAATAATAAACATTTATCATGATATAAGGAAATATAAATAACACCTTTATTATTAGCTCTAGGGCATATTTCCTTCAGGGTTCTCCCTCCGGAGGTCTTGATGTCAGCCGCCTCGTGAGGCTTGGCCCCTCACGAGGGCCTTGTCTTGATGGTCGCGTAGATGGGCCGTGCCAGGCCCTTGATAGAGCCACACCATGGGCCGCAAGCAGGCAAGTCTGGGTATCTTGGTTCCCAGAACGCTGACAAATGAATCTCCTATAAAAACAGCATGACCAAGGAAGCTTCTTATACCTTCAATATCTTTAGGACATGGCATTTTCTTAATTGCATCAAAATTAGCTTTGTCTACCTCAATACCTGTTTCAGAAATTTTATGCCCAAGTACTATACCGTCATTAACCATAAAGTGACACTTCTCCCAATTCAAGACAAGATTAGTTTCTTCACATCTCTGCAATACTCGATCAAGGTTGCTTAAGCAATCATCAAAAGAAGTCTCGTAAACGGAAAAAACATCCATGTATACCTCAACAATATTTTCACCAAAATTAGAGAATATAGCAGCCATGCATCTTTGTAAGGTAGCAGGTGCATTACATAACCAAAAGTCATACATCTATAGGCATAAGTTCCAAAAGGACAAGTAAAAGTAGGTTTCTCTTGATCTTATTTCGACACAGGTATTTGAGAGTATCCATCAAGGAAACAAAAGTGTGTATGCTTAGACAATCTTTCTAACATTTGATCAATAAAAGGCAAAGGGTAATGATATTTTCTAGTAGCTTTGTTTAATTTCCTGAAATCAATTACCATCCTATAACCAGTAACAATTCTATGTGGAATGAGTTAATTTTTATCATTAGGAACAATAGTAATGCCTCCTTTCTTAGGAACACAATGATCAGGGCTTACCCATCTACTATTAGCCATGGGATAAATTATACCTGCTTCTAGAAGCTTTAATATTTATGTTCTTACCACATCCTTCATTTTAGGATTCAACCGTCGTTGATGATCAACGACTAGCTTAGCATCAGGCTCCATATTAATCTTGGGCTGACATAGATGGGACTAATGCCCTTAAGATCATTGATAGTATATCTGATAGCAGCACGGTGCTTCCTCAAATTTTAAGTAATCTCTTTTCTTCATGCTCTGAAAGTGTAGCATTGATAATAATAGGATATATCTTCTTTTCATCAAGATAAGCATATTTCAATGTATCACATAATGTATTTAGTTCAAACACGGGATCACCCTTAGGTGGAGGAGGATCTCCAAGAGTTTCAACATGCAAATTATGTTTGAGGATATGAGCTTGATTAAAGAATATCTCATTTATTTCATTTCTTTCATTCATGTGCAGATCATTTTCATGGTCTAGCAGATATTGTTCTAACGGATCAGCAGGAGGTACGGCAATAGAAGCAAGACCAATAATTTCATCTTTACTAGGCAATTATTTATCATGAGGTTGTCTACAAAATTTAGAGAAATTAAATAATGAGATACATCACCAAAATTAACACTGGCTGTTTCCCTATTGCAAGAAATCTTAGCAATAATTGTATTCATGAAAGGTCTACCAAATATAATGGGACAAAAATCATCTTTTGGAGAACCAAGAACTAGAAAATTAGTAGGGTACTTGATCTTACCACACAAGACTTTAACATCTCTAAGAATCCCAAGCGGTGAAATAGTATCTCTATTTGCAAGCTTAATAGTAACATCAGCATCCTATATCTCAGCAGGTGCAATATCATTCATAATCTCTTGATATAAAGTAAAAGGAATAGCACTCACACTAGCACCCAAATCGTACAAACCATGGTAACAACGATCTCCTATTTTAACAAAAACATAAGCATGCCAACAATAGGTTTATTCTTATCTTTAGTATCAGGCTTAGCAATCCTAGTTGCTTCATCACATAAGTAAATAACATGCCCTTCAATATTATCAACCAAGAGATCTTTAACCATAGCAATATTAGGTTCCACACTTATCTGTTCAGAGGGTCTAGGTATTCTAATATAACTTTCATTAACCATGGTTGTAGCTTTAGCATGTTCCTTAATCCTAACAGGGAAAGGAGGTTTCTAAATATAAGAAGTAGGTACAACTGGATCAACATTATAAATAATAGTTTCATCTTTAACTATAATAGGTTCCTCTAACAATTCTTTAATAGGTGGATGATATTTAATACACTTCTCGTTCAGTCAAGCAGCTGTCCGCACGACACCTCCTATAGCCATTAAAACCAAGACACGTGGCGTCATGTGAATGGTTAAAAGAACGCACACGATTTGAATTATACAAATGTTTGAGATATTAAAGAGGCAGCTATTTTTTCAAATGCCTTTGTTGGTTGTTATTCGAGTGCGCCTTCTCTCAAAATGGACATGAAAAATACCACAGCATGTCGGGTGGCGTTCCATGATAGCATGCCAAGTTTCATGAATTTCAGACGAGTTTTGGATTTACTAGAATTTAAAAACAAAGTATCTCAATCTTTTGCCGGTAATCCACAGTGTGATGGTGTTTGAAATTCATTCCCATTTCTTGCATGGGACCTAACCATGCACCCAAGGACACACATTTCATATGTCAACCCATTTTTCTGCACTGGAGCATGTGCATGTAGGTTAAATTTGAATTATGCACATAAAATGCCTAGAAAACCCAGTTAATGTATAAAAATGTCCAAGCGAGCCCCGAAAAATCCCGAAAATTGATACAACACTCCTGTCGTTCTATGTTGACACCAGAAAAATTTTGAAAGCAAGAAGAGGCAACGGATATCGTTTCATCCCCAAGGGTGGCACGTTCCCTCTCGAAACCCTCGGGCTTGTTGTGAGAAGCTCTGGTTTGCGAGAACCTTATACCCAAACCTGCCCCAAATGGGACTTTTTTTTACCACAGCATGTTGATGCCGCTCCATGATAGCATGTCAAGTTTCATGAACTTCAGACGAGTTTTGGATTTACTAGAATTTAAAAACGATGTATCTCAATGTTTGCGGCCGAGCGACGGTGGCAAGGTGTTCGACACTCATTCCCATTTCTTGCATGGGACCTAAGCATGCAAGCAAGGACACATATTTGATTTTTCAAACAATTTACATGCACTGGAGCATGTGCCTGTAGTTCGAATTTGAATTATGCACATAAATGCATAGAAAACTCAGTTAATGTATAAAAATGTCCAAACGAACCCCAAAAAATCCTAAAATTAACACAACACTCATGTTGTTCTATGTTGACAATACAAAAAAATTCAAATCAAGAAGAGGAAACGGATATCGTTTCATCCAGAAAGGTGAAATGTTCCCTACCGTAACCATGAGGCTTGTTGTGAGAAGCTCTGGTTTGTGAGAAGCTTATATACCCCCAACTTGCCCCAAATGGAACAATATTTTTACCACTTCATGTTGATGTCGTTCCATGCTAGCATGTCAAGTTTCATAAATTTCAGATGCGTTTTTGATTTACTAGAATTTAAAAACCATCTATCTCAATGTTAGCGGCCGAGCGGCAATGGCAAGGTGTTTGACATTCATTCTCATTTCTTGCATGGGACTTAAGCATTGAACCAAGGACACACATTCCAATTTTGAACCCATTTATATGCACTGGAGCATGTGCATGTACTTCAAATTTGAATTATGCACATGAATGCATAAAAACCTCAGTTAATGTATAAAAAAGTCTGACCGAACCCCAAAAAATCCCAAAAATTGACACAACACTCCTATTGTTCTATGTTGACACGAGAAAAAAATTGAGAAGAGGCAACATATATCGTTTCGTTCCCCAAGGTGGCACGTTCCCTAACGAAACCATCAGGCTTGTTGTGAGAGAAGCTCTGGTTTGCGAGAAGCTTATACCCAAACCTGCCCCAAATGGGAAAATACTTTTACCACAGCATGTCGATGCCGTTCCATGATATCATGTCAAGTTTCATGAATTTCAGACGAGTTTTCAATTTACTATAATTTTAAAACCATGTATCTCAATGTTAGCGGCCAAGCGACAGTGTCAACGTGTTTGACATTCATTCTCATTTCTTTCATGTGACTTAAGCTTGCAACCAAGGACAAACATTTGATTTTGCAACCCGTTTTTATAGATTGGAGCATGTGCATGTAGTTCAATTTTGAATTATGCACATAAATGCCTAGAAAACTCAGTTAACGTATAAAATTGTTAAAACGATCCTCGAAAAAAAATCCAAAATTTAACACGACACTCCTGTTGTTCTATGTTGATACCAGGAGAAAAATTGAAAGGAAGAAGAGGCGACGAATATCGTTTTGTCCACAAAGGTGACACGTTTCCCTAACGGAACCATGAGGCTTCTTGTGAGAAGCTCTGGTTTGTGAGAAGCTCATACCATAAGCTGCCCTAAATGGGATATATTTTTTACCCCAGGATGTTGATGTCATTCCATGATAGCATGCCAAGGTTCATGAATTTCGTACGGGTTTCGTATTTACTAGAATTACAAAAAAAGTACCTCAACGTTTGCCGGAGAGCCACGGTGTCGTGGTGTTCGAAATTCATCCCCATTTCTTGCATGGGAC
Source organism: Triticum aestivum (assembly GCF_018294505.1). NCBI lineage: Eukaryota > Viridiplantae > Streptophyta > Magnoliopsida > Poales > Poaceae > Triticum > Triticum aestivum. The sequence continues at coordinate 164,072,632 of NC_057811.1, read as the reverse complement.
ATAAGCATAAACCCATGGACACATATATGATTTTACAACCCATGTTGGTGCACCGGAGCATGTGCATGTAGTTTAATTTTGAATTGTTCACCTAAAATGGCTAGAAAACCAATTTAATGTATAAAATGTCCAAACGAACCCTGAATACTTCCAATTTTTTACGACACGCATATAGTTGCATGTTCACTACAGATAAAAGTTCTAGAAATTCAACGCTCCATTGCCACTGTGACCCCATTATGTAATTCAAATCAAGATGAAAAATCAAGTAGATCCCACACAGTTTGTTATCACCAACCGTGTGAGATGCAGTACAAAATATCTTGGAGCACCGTCGGTATATAGTACACCTATGGCTTGCACGAGAAGGTGCGTCAGCTACAGTCCATAGTCGGCATGTCAAGCACACTAGCTCGCTCCCCAAATATCATTGCATTATTCAATCGTCGCCGATGAAAGATGGGGACGTGGACCCGCGTCGTGAGGGCAACTTCGACGGCCCACTCAGGCGAGAGCGCGTCCGCAACTACCATGCGCGTGCTAACAAGGTGCATGAGCGCGACCGTGATAACCCACAAGTATAGGGGATCGTTTGTCGCCTTCTTCGATAAATAAGAGTGTCGAACCAAACGAGGAGCTAAAGGTAGAACAAATATTCCCTCAAGTTCTATCGACCACCGATACAACTCTACGCACACTTGACTTCTGCTTTACCGAAAACAAGTATGAAACTAGTTTGTAGGTGTGATGCTAGAACTACTTTGCAAGAATAAAACTAGGAGTACTTTGCAAGATAATAAAAGTTAGGTGTTTAGTAAAAGGGCTTGTGTCAACAAGAAAGTTATTTGTCCCCACGCAATTGATAACAAGTACCGGTAATCATTCTTGTAATTTTATATGAGGGAGAGGCATGAGCTAACATAATTTCTCTACCTGGATCATATGCACTTATGATTGGAACTCTAGCAATCATCCACTACTACTAAAGATCATTAAGGTCGTGAAACCCAATCATAGCATTAAGTATCAAGTCCTCTTTACTCCCATACGCAACAACCCACCTACTCGGGTTTAAGCTTCTGTCATGATACGTCTCCAACGTATCTATAATTTTTGATTGTTCCATGCTATATTATATTCTGTTTTGGACATTAATGGGATTTATTATACACTTTTATATCATTTTTTGGGACTAACCTATTAACCGGGGCCCAGCCCAGAATTGCTGTCTTTTTGCCTATTTCAGAGTTTCACAGAAAAACAATATCAAACGGAGTCCAAACGGAATGAAACCTTTAGGAACGTGATTTTCGGAACGAACATGATCCAGAGGACTTGGACCCTACGTCAAGACATCAACCAGGAGGGCACGAGGTAGGGGGCGCGCCAACCCCCTCGTGGGCCCCACATTGCTCCATCGACGTACTTCTTCCTCCTATATATACCTACGTACCCCCAAACTACCAGATACAGAGCCAAAAACCTAATTCCACCGCCGTAACCTTCTGTACCCATGAGATCCCATCTTGGGGCCTTTTCCGGAGCTCCGCCGGAGGGGGCATCGATCACGGAGGGCTTCTACATCAACACCATAGCCCCTCCGATGATGTGTGAGTAGTTTACCTCAGACCTTCGAGTCCATAGTTATTAGCTAGATGGCTTCTTCTCTCTTTTTGGATCTCAATACAATGTGATTCCAATTGCTGCTGATCAATAAACAAATTTTCTAGGTCCTCCTATTTTGGCTGAATTTTTGGAGTTCCAGAAGTTTGCGTTAGTTACAGATTACTACAGACTGTTCTGTTTTTGACAGATTCTGTTTTTCGTGTGTTGTTTACTTATTTTGATGAATCTATGGCTAGTAAAATAGTTTATAAACCATAGAGAAGTTGGAATACATTAGGTTTAACACCAATATAAATAAAGAATGAGTTCATTATAGTACCTTGAAGTGGTGTTTTGTTTTCTTTTGCTAACGGAGCTCACGAGATTTTCTGTTAAGTTTTGTGTTGTGAAGTTTTCAAGTTTTGGGTAAAAGATTTGATGGATTATGGAACAAGGAGTGGCAAGAGCCTAAGCTTGGGGATGCCCATGGCACCCCAAGATAATCTAAGGACACTAAAAAGCCAAAGCTTGGGGATGCCCCGGAAGGCATCCCCTCTTTCGTCTACTTCCATCGGTAACTTTACTTGGAGCTATATTTTTATTCACCACATGATAAGTGTTTTGCTTCGATCGTCTTGTATAATTTGAGTCTTTGCTTTTTAGTTTACCACAATCATCTTTGCTGTACACACCTTTTGAGAGAGACACACATGATTCAGAATTTATTAGAATACTCTATGTGCTTCACTTATATCTTTTGAGCTATATAGTTTTTGCTCTAGTGCTTCACTTATATCTTTTAGAGCACGGCGGTGGTTTTTAGAAACTATTATTCTCTCATGCTTCACTTATATTATTTTGAGAGTCTTAAACAGCATGGTAATTTGCTTAAATTGGGAAATTAATCCTAATATGTTAGGTATTCAAGACTAGTAAAAAACATTCTTATGAGTGTGGTGAATGCTAAGAGAATTTTGATGCTTGATGATTGTTTTGAGATATGGAGGTAGTGATATTAAAGTTGTGCTAGTTGAGTAGTTCTGAATTTGAGAAATACTTGTGTTGAAGTTTGCAAGTCCCGTAGCATGCACGTATGGTAAACGTTATGTAACAAATTTGAAACATGAGGTGTTCTTTGATTGTCCTCCTTATGAGTGGCGTTCGGGGACGAGCGATGGTCTTTTCCTACCAATCTATCCCCCTAATAGCATGCGCGTAGTGCTTGGTGTTTGATGACTTGTAGATTTTTGCAATAAGTATGTGAGTTCTTCATGACTAATGTTGAGTCCATGGATTATACGCACTCTTACCCTTCCATCATTGCTAGCCTCTTCGGTACTGTGCATTGCCCTTTCTCACCTTGAGAGTTGGTGCAAACTTCGCCGGTGCATCCAAACCCCGTGATATGATACGCTCTTTCACACATAAACCTCCTTATATCTTCCTCAAAACAGCCACCATACCTACCTATTATGGCATTTCCATAGCCATTCCGAGATATATTGCCATGCAACTTTCCACCATTCCATTTATTATGACACGCTCATCATTGTCATATTGCTTTGCATGATCATGTAGTTGATATCGTATTTGTGGTAAAGCCACCGTTCATAATTTTTCATACATGTCACTCTTGATTCATTGCTATCCTGGTATACCGCCGGAGGCATTCATATAGAGTCATACTTTGTTCTAGTATCGAGTTGTAATCATTGAGTTGTAAATAAATAGAAGTGTGATGATCATCATTCATAGAGCATTGTCCCCAAAAAAAGAGAAAGGCCAAAAAAAGAGAAGGCCCAAAAAAAGAGAATAAAAAGGGACAATGCTACTATCCTTTTTTCCACACTTGTGCTTCAAAGTAGCACCATGATCTTCATGATAGAGAGTCTCTTGTTTTGTCACTTTTATATACTAGTGGGAATTTTTCATTATAGAACTTGGCTTGTATATTCTAAAGATGGGCTTCCTCAAATGCCCTAGGTCTTCGTGAGCAAGCAAGTTGGATGCACACCCACTTAGTTTCTTTTGTTGAGCTTTCATGCATTTATAGCTCTAGTGCATCTGTTGCATGGCAATCCCTACTCCTTGCATTAACATCAATCGATGGGCATCTCCATAGCTCATTGATTAGCCGCGTTGATGTGAGACTTTCTCCTTTTTTGTCTTGTCCACATAACCCCCATCATTATATTCTATTCCACCCATAGTGCTATATCCATGGCTCACGTTCATGTATTGCGTGAAGGTTGAAAAAGTTTGAGATTACTAAAGTATGAAACAATTGCTTGGCTTGTCATTGGGGTTGTGCATGATGAGAGCATTCTTGTGTGATGAAAATGGAGCATGACTAAACTATATGATTTTGTAGGGATGAACTTTCTTTGGCCATGTTATTTTGAGAGGATATAATTGCTTAGTTAGTATGCTTGAAGTATTATAACTTTTATGTGAATATTAAACCTTTATCTTGAATCTTTCGGATCTGAATATTCATACAACAATTAGGAGAATTACATTGAAATTATGCCAACTAGCATTCCTCATCAAAAATTCTGTTTTTATCATTTACCTACTCGAGGAAGAGCAGGAATTAAGCTTGGGGATGCTTGATACGTCTCCAACGTATCTATAATTTTTTATTGTTCCATGGTATATTATATTCTGGTTTGGACATTAATGGGCTTTATTATACACTTTTATATCATTTTTGGGACTAACCTATTAACCGGAGGCCCAGCCCAGAATTGCTGTTTTTTTGCCTATTTCAGAGTTTCACAGAAAAAGAATATCAAAGGGAGTCCAAACGGAATGAAACCTTCGGGAACGTCATTTTCGGAACGAACGTGATCCAGAGGACTTGGACCCTACGTCAAGACATCAACCAGGAGCGCATGAGGTAGGGGGATGCGCCTACCCCCCTGGGCGCGCCCTCCACCCTCGTGGGCCCCATGTTGCTCCACCAACGTACTTCTTCCTCCTATATATACCTACGTACCCCCAAACTACCAGATACGGAGCCAAAAACCTAATTCCACCGCCGCAACCTTCTGTACCCGTGAGATCCCATCTTGGGGCCTTTTCCAGAGCTCCGCCGGAGGGGGCATCGATCACGGAGGGCCTCTACATCAACACCATAGCCCTCCGATGATGTGTGAGTAGTTTACCTTAGACCTTCGGGTCCATAGTTATTAGCTAGATGGCTTCTTCTCTCTTTTTGGATCTCAATACAATGTTCTCCCCCTCTCTTGTGGAGATCTATTCAACGTAGTCTTCTTTTGCGGTGTGTTTGTTGACACTGATGAATTGTGGGTTTATGATCAAGTTTATCTATGAACAATATTTGAATCTTTTCTGAATTCTTTTATATATGATTGGTTATCTTTGCAAGTCTCTTTGAATTATCAGTTTGGTTTGGCCTACTAGATTGATCTTTCTTGCAATGGGAGAAGTGCTTAGCTTTGGGTTCAATCTTGCGGTGTCCTTTCCCAGTGACAGTAGGGGCAGCAAGGCACGTATTGTATTGTTGCCATCAAGGATACCAAGATGGGGTTTATATCATATTGCATGAGTTTATCCCTCTACATCATGTCATCTTACTTAAAGCCTTACTCTGTTCTTATGAACTTAATACTCCAGATGCATGCTGGATAGCGATCGATGTGTGGAGTAATAGTAGTAGATGCAGGCAGGAGTCGGTCTACTTGTCTCAGACGTGATGCCTATAAACATGATCATACCTAGATATTCTCATAACTATGCTCAATTCTGTCAATTGCTCAACAGTAATTTGTTCACCCACCGTAATACTTATGCTCTTGAGAGAAGCCACTAGTGAAACCTATGGCCCCCGGGTCCATCTTCCATCATATTAATCTTCCAACACTTAGTTATTTTTATTGCCTTTTTTTTTACTTTGCATCTTTATCATAAAAATACCAAAAATATTATCTTATCATATCTATCAGATCTCACTCTCGTAAGTGACCGTGAAGGGATTGACAACCCCTTTATTGCGTTGGTTGCGAGGATTTATTTGTTTGTGTAGGTGCGAGGGACTCGTGCGAGGCCTCCTACTGGATTGATACCTTGGTTCTCAAAAACTGAGGGAAATACTTACACTACTTTGCTGCATCACCCTTTCCTCTTCAAGGGAAAACCAACGGAGTGCTCAAGAGGTAGCATGTCACTCTCGCAACCCACCATAAGCAAATCGTGAATGTATTGCAACACCCTACAGCGGGGGGCCCTCACGTTTGCGCGAGATGGAGGGCACCGTGGGACAGCACCATAAATAAAATATACAATCATACCAACCATGATCACGGTTAACCCATAGGACAAAACGGATCTACTCAAACATCATAGGATAACCATAGATCATTGGGAAATAATATATGGAGTTGAGCACCATGTTTAAGTAGAGATTACAGCGGGGGGGGGGGGAGGTGTTACACCGCTGCATAGAGGGGGAGAAAGTTTGTGTTGACGGTAGCAAGATTGTTGATGTAGATCGACGTCACGATCCTAGCCCCGGCGGCACTCCGGCGCCATCGGGAGAGAGGGGGAGAGAGCCCCCTCCTCCTTCTTCTTCCTTGGCCTCCCCCTATATGGGAGGAGAGTTCCCCCACTGGTCCATGGCCTCCATGGCGGCGGAGGGGCGGGAGGCCCACCGAGATTGGATCTCCCTCTTTATTCTCTTCTGTTTCGCCTCCCCCGGATCTGGCCGAAAACCGTTTCTTATTGCTAGTATGCGTCGGTGCTATACAAAAGGTTTTTAACCCCTTTCCATGACGGCATTTGGAACCGTCGCCTAGTGAGTGATGGTGATAGGGGGGTCCTTCCTACATGACCCAGAAACCGTCGGGGATAGGGACCCTACAGTACTACTCGTTTCTGCTCGCATTGCCATCGCAGTCGGTATTCTATGGTGCTACGTTTACGATGCGCGGCCCATCACAAACGGTTCACTATTATAGAACGTGTATGATGCGCAACCCATCACAAACTGTTCACTATTAAGAAGATTAGCTAATCGTCGTACGAGTGTCGGACAGGATTACGAAACGTCGGAACGTCGTAACATCGTAGTACACGACAACTATCGCACACGCTATTCTGTGGTGCAACGTTTATGATGCATACTTCATCAGAAACAGTTCATGGTTGTGAATCATGTACGATAAGGCAACTAACACAAACGTTTAGTTTGCCCGCACCGTTTGTGATATTGTCTAACATCGCACACGCTTTGCAAACGGCAACTGTGTGCATGCCTGCACACGTTTCCTCTCTGTGAACCGTCTCGGGTTATGGTGTATATCGCAAACGTTTGTGTTTTACCAACCGTGTGTGCTGTAACAACCTGGAGAGCATAATTTCACCGTAATTTAATTGCTGCTATTTCAAATTGTACCGGATTTGAATTTGAATGTATGCTACAGCTTTATTCATATCCATCAGGTTCAAACAACCAATGCATTATTCGATTCATAGGTACATATGTTCAAGAATTACATAAGAACCAAATAAACAATGATGAACCACAGTTGTATACTTGTACTATTAAAGACGGTAAAGAAAGAGGCAAAATATATTCTGGTTGCTGAACAAGGTCAAGCGGAATGCCCATATTGTGCCCTCCTCCATGCAGAAGGCACGCATGACTCTAGTCCAACCCCTTGTGATGGCCGCCCGCCCATCCTTCATGGTCTTCATGAAAACATTTAGATAATCATCGTGTTCTGGTAGTGTCGGTGTACAAAAGTAGGGGCTCTCCTTTTGACCCTTTTACTTGTGCACGGGCAGTCAGAGCCACGCGCCGCGGCCACACAAAGCAGGGCAAGGGAGGGAAGCCGGAGAGAAGCCGAAGTACAAGACAGGCAAGGCAACGCCAAGGCCAGGAACACAAAGAAGTAGAAGGACGAAGCAGACTCCCCCAGCAAGATCCTTGCCAGGGCAGCCTCAGCAGCCCCGACAAGACCCTTGCCGGGGCGGCTCGCCCACACCAGCGGAGTGAGCCACCCTCGAGCCCACGGGTTCCAACTCAACCAACGACGTTGGAACTAGGGCTCGGAAAGCACCTACGTGGTAGCATGCAGATATTTGTGAAGACCAGGAATAGTCAAGATCAGATGAGGATTAAAAGACAACGGTCCTCGGCAAGATCCTTGCCGAGGAGAGCCAGAAGACCCCCGGCAAGATCCTTGCCGGGGACGACAGTGCGCCACGGCAAGACCCTTGCCGGGCCACCCGGCAAGGCCCTCATCGAGGACGCCAGCAGGGCCACTGCCAGGCCCGCACCAGCCAAGTCTCCACCGTCGTTCGCATGCAGCTACTAGCCCAACCAGCTGGGCAGGCACCTGCGTGGCAACATGCAGCTTCCAGGCCAACTCAACAAGCACCTACGTGGCGGCATGCAAATCTTCGTGAAGACCCTACCACCGCGCCACCTCAGCTGCCTGCCTGCCTACATGGCGCCGCATGCATCGCTGGCCAGGGCGCGTGTCGAAGCGAGGAGGAGCGGCGACCGACGGGACGGGCCTCGTTCCCGTCCCCAATAAAGCAAGGGGACACCTAAGCGATGCATTAAATGCATTTTGTCCTGTAATACGAGCGATAAGCTCGCGGCACCGTAGGCCTTTCCATCTCCTGTGTGCCACTGTGGCAGCCCCTTTCGACTATAAAAGGACGCCCATGGCATACTGGAGGGGGATTCGGCTCTTTGAAACCACGCACACACCATAGCTAGTTCGAGAGCTTAAGAACTCTCTAAAATACAACCACCAAAGCAGGACTAGGGTATTACACATCCTCGCGGCCCGAACCTGGGTAAACGATCCTTGTGTTGACTGCTAATCCTGCTCTTCTCACAATCCTGCGCCCCGGCAACCGTAGTAGGGATTCTTGTAATCCCATAGGTGTCATTTCTTACAGGCATCTATGGCGCGCCAGGTAGGGGCGCTATTGTGAGAATCTGGTCTAGTAGTTAGCCTAGCAGTTCTTCATCGCCATGGCTCCCAAGAAGAAGATGGCCACGGCGATCGGCTCGTCGAGGGCCGAACAGCCCATGCCAGTACGCGCGAGCAGCGGCCCGGTCGCGGACAGAACCCAAGCCGCGGTCCGCGAGCGCCAGCATCACCCTGGCAGTCAGAGCTTGGCGAGCGGCACCGTTCGTGCGCCAGGCGACGGGCCGCACGCCACCAAATCCAAAGACGGGGCGGGGCCCCCGCAGGTGGCGCGGAGCCCTCCAGGAGTGTCGTTGTGCCACCCACGGGCGGCGCAGCAACCTCCAAGACGCCCACGATCGGCGACCACTGCGCGCTCTTCCCATGGTGTGCGCGACGAGCAGTGTCACCACGCCGGTGACCCTGGACACCGCCGTGGGAAGAGCCCTGTGCGTCGTCCGCAGGACGAAGGAGTTCAGCATGCCCGCCGAAGTGCTGGCAAAAATGGCACGCAGCCGCTGGGTCGTGATAGAGCTCCTTCTAATGTGGTTAGAAGTCGAAGCGCGCCACGGTCCATGCAGCTGTCGCTGCCACCCACGCCAGCAGATGCTTTGGCGCTCGCGCAGCTACTCCTCGACTCCCCCTGCTGCGGAGAAGCTCGACGAGTGGAGGGCCACCATCCGGAGCCTCGTCGCAGTCGCCAACAAAGATGATCCGCGACCGGCGGGACCCTCGGGCCGGCGCTCCACCGAGCCACCACATGCCAGCGCTGGGAGGACTGGAGGTGCTGCGGTCAAGGTGCACTCTCCTCCTCCTCGCCAGTCGCCGCGGGCGTCGGCCCGTCGTGACGACGCTTGTGATAACATCTCTATAGCATCGTCCGACCCGCGGACCCACCGTGACCAGCGCCAAGTTCTTCGAGAACGAGCTCACGAAGATGCCCGAACCACTATCAAGCGCCGTCGTGATACATGCCACCAGTCGGACAAGCGGGCGGGACCCGCTATGGACCACCCAGCACCGGGGGGCTCCGGCGGCCTACCTTACGAGGTGGGCTGCCCAGCCTTTACCCGCGAGCTGCGGCAGTTCCAGTGGTCGTCCCACCGCACGTTCAAGCCTAACGTCGGCGAGAAGTACACTGGCAAGACCCATCCGTCCGAGTTCCTCGGCATCTACACCATCGCGATGCAGGCTGCCGGAGCTCGCGACGACAAGGTGCTTGCCAATTACTTCCCGTTGGCACTGAAGCCCAATGTTATGTCTTGGTTGATGCACTTGCCGGCGGATTCCATTTCTTCTTGGTCGGATCTGTCCCATGAGTTCGTTGGCGCCTTCACAGGAGGCAACCAAGCTCATGGCCAGGCTAGTGATCTGCATATCATTCCCCAGAAGGAAGGGGAACCCCTGCGCAAGTACATCCAGAGATTCAGCCGGGTGCAATACAACATCCCCGACGTTCATCCTGCCGCCGTGATCAGCGCATTCCACCAGAACGTGCGCAACCGCAAGATGTGCGAAGAGCTGGCGATGACCAAGGTTAAGGATGTGGCCGAACTCTATGTTCTGGCCGATAGGTGCGCTCGGGCTGAAGGGGGAAGGAAGTACCCAGGCGAGGACGCCGACACGGAAACCGACTCTACTGATGAAGACACCACCGCCCCGACGAAGAAGGGCCGCGTCGTAACAGGAAACGCAAGGGCAAGGCCGTGCTTGCCATTGAAGGATCTGACGACACTGGAGCTGCCAAGAAGGTCCTGGCAGACGACCCCGGCAAGGAGATTGCCGGGTGCGCCGCCTGCCGGGCCTTAGCAGCTGCCGACAAGCCAGGGGGCTCCGGCAAGCATTACTGCAAGATCCACCGCACCAAGGGTCATGACCTCAAGAACTGCCGGCAAGTCGAGCTGCTTGCTGAGAAGCAAAAGGCCGAGTATGAGAGGAGTGACAAGGAGAAGGGCCAGGACGGTGCCGAGGGATCCGGCAAGAAGCATGGCGGCCAAGGAGGCCGCCGCGACAAGGACATCCAGCAAGAGAGGCCCGCTCGGGGCCGTGACAAGAAGCAAGAAGACGATGATCATGACGAGGACGACGAGTCCGGCGAGCAAGAGTTCCAGAAGGCTATAGAGGCCATGTGTGTCGATGGTGGCGCCTCACTGCATACTTCTCACCGCCAGCTCAAGCAGTGGGCGCGTGAGATTACAGCAGCGGAGCCGTCGTTCGATGCTCAGAAGCCGATGAAGTGGTCCAGCATGACCCTCATCTTTGATGCCGAGGACCACCCTGACTGCACAACCGCAGTCGGGTGTTTGTCGTTGTTGGTCTCGCCAACGATACGCAACCTCAAGGTGAACAAGATGTTGATCGAAGACGGGGCCGTCCTGAACTTGATCTCGCCCGTCGTGATCAAAAGGCTGCAAATCCCTCATGGAGACCTCGAGGAAACGGGCACGTTTCAAGGGGTCAATCCGGGGAGGAGCCAGCCGAAGGGGAAGGTCATGCTGCCCGTGACGTTTGGAGGGGAGTTGAACTACAGGACGGAGAGGATCGTCTTCCACATGGCCGAGATCCCCTTGCCCTACAACAGGATCCTCGGCCGCCCGGCACTAGCCAAGTTCATGGCGGCGTCGCACTACGCCTACAACATGCTGAAGGTGCCCGGTCCGTTGACCATCATCTCCGTTCCCTCCAACAAGAAGGACGCGCTGATTTGCGCCGACCAACTCTACCGGGAGGCAGTTGCAGCAGCTGCCGCCAAGGCACTTGCTCCTGCCGTTGAAGCCCCGGGAGGGAAGAAGAAGCCCAGCAAGACCTCTCGCGCCCACTCCGGCAAGCGCACCTCCTCGGAGTGTTGTGCTACCGTCGAGGACGTGCCAGAGAGCTCTATCGGCAAGAGCAAGAAATCTAGAGCTCAGCCACCGCAGACCTAGAAGGTGTTCGTCAGGGAGGATGGCACGGGAGGGGCTTTCACCATAAGCTCCACCCTCGACAGCAAATAGGAAGGTGCGCTTGTCACCTTCCTGCGGGTGAATGTCGATGTGTTTGCATGGCAAGCATCCGACATCCCCGGTATTCCCAGGGAGGTGATTGAGCACCACCTAGCTGTCTGTCCTCATTTGCGGCCCGTCAAGCAGAAGGTCAGAAAGCAGGCTCTGGAAAGGCAGGAGTTCATCATAGAGGAGATCAGGAAGTTGGAAGCGGCAGGTTTGGTGAAAGGAGTGCTCCATCCGACGTGGTTGGCCAATCCGGCGGTGGTGCGCAAGACAAATGGGAAGTGGAGGCTGTGTATTGACTACACAGATATCAATAAGGCTTGCCCTAAGGACCCCTTCCTGTTACCGTGCATCGACCAGATTTTTGATTCCATGGCTGGGTGTGATCTATTGTCATCCCTCGACGCCTACTCGGGCTACCACCGGATCTTCATGACAAGAGAAGACGAAGATAAGACATCATTCATCACCCCATGTGGTACGTATTGATTTTTACGGATGCCTTTCAGGTTGAAGAGTGCTGGCTCAACGTTTGCAAGGGCGGTCCAAATTGGTTTTGAACCCCAGCTCCATAGAAATATGGAAGCATACATGGATGACATAGTGGTCAAGACCAAGGACAGCGCAACTCTTGTACAAGACTTGGAAGAGACGTTTGCCAATCTGCGCAAGATGAACCTCAAGTTGAACCCTGAGAAGTGTGTCTTCGACATTCCGTCCGGCAAACTCCTCGGGTTCTTTGTGTCGCAGCGCGCGATCGAGGCAAACCCAGATAAGATCAAGGCTATTGAAGAGTTTGAGGCGCCCAAGCGGATCAAGGATGTGCGTCGGCTCACTAGCTGCGTCGCCGCCATGAGCCGATTCATCTCCAAATCCGCCGAGCGCGCCCTTCCCTTTTTCAAGATCTTGAAGAAGGCGGGCCCGATGGAGTGGACCCCAGAAGCCGAGGCGGCATTGCAGGATCTGAAGAAATACCTTTCCTCCATGCCAATACTAGTTGCGCCTAAACCACAAGAGGCGTTTCTGCTGTATCTGGCGGCAACGAACCAAGTGGTCACAGCGCCGCACTAGTGGCACAGAGGGAGGTCGACGGGGAGGCAGTGGCGACGGCAGGACCGGCGGATGGCAAGCCAGAGATTCCCCCGGCAAGGCCTGGTGTCGGCAAGGCGAGGCCCCTGGCAGAGTCTGACGCCACTAGGGTTGTGCCCGCGCAGTCGGGTGAAGTGGTGCAGAAGAAGAAGATGATGCAGCACCCGGTTTACTTTGTCAGCTCCCTCTTGCAGGGGGCTAGGTCGAGGTACTCAGGTGTGCAGAAATTGCTCTTCGGCCTCCTTATGGCCTCGAGGAAGCTGCACCATTACTTCCAAGCCCACGAGATCACTGTCGTCACCCGCCTCCCGTTGCAACGGATACTGCATAACCCAGATGCGACCGGGAGGATTGTGGAATGGGCTCTGGAGTTGTTGAGCTTTGGGTTGAAGTTTGAGAGTACCTCGACAATCCAGAGCAGAGTCTTAGCGGAGTTCATTGCAGAATGGACTTCAACGCCCGACGAAGAAATCCAGGAAACCGCTCTCCCCGGAAAGGAAGCAGACCGCGACTGGATCATGTACTTTGATGGGGCTTTCTCGCTGCAAGGCGCCGGTGCCGGTGTGCTGCTTGTCGCACCCACCGGAGAGAACCTCAAGTATGTGATCCAGATGCACTTTCCCAGGGAGATGTCCACAAACAACACTGCTGAGTACGAGGGGCTGCTTGCCGGTCTTAGGATCGCGGCAGACCTCGGGGTGAAGAAGCTGATCGTCAGGGGTGACACGCAGCTTGTCGTAAGACAAGTCAACAAGGATTACCAGAGCCCATTGATGGAGGCCAACGTAAAGTGAGGAAGTTGGAGGAGCACTTTGACAGTAACCAAGCGGAGCACGTTCCCCGAGCGGAGAATGACATCGCCGATTACCTGTCGAAGCGTGCTGCATTCAAGCTACCTATGGAACCAGGTACCTTTTTGCTCCGGTTAACTCAGCCATCCGTCGAACCGTCAACGGGGCGGAACAAGCGGAGGAAATCAGGTCCCAGCAAGTACTTTCCCGCCGAGCCCCCTGGGGCTGCCGGCAAGGATGCTGCCGTGGACACTGAGCCTGCCAAAGAGCAACTGGCTCCGGCAGGGCGTCGAGCCCTGGCCATGGAGACAGCCGCTCCCATGGCAGAGGAAATGCCTTTGGTCCTTGCTGTCGAGCCCCAGGCTCCAGCTTGGGTGCATCATACCGTCTGATTCCTCCAAATAGGGGAACTTCCTGAGGAGCAGGAAGAAGCGGAAAAAGTAGCCCGTCGGTCTGCCCTGTACCAGTTCATCGATGACGTCCTGTACAGGAGAGAAGGCCGAACAGTGTGAAATTGAAGTGCATCCCCCGGGAGGAAGGACTGGAGCTGTTGGCAGAGATACATGGAGGCATATGTGGCTCCCACATAGGGTCGAGGGCCCTTGCCGGCAAGGCGTCCCGGTGTGACGCCCCCGATTTGACCATACACTAATCATGCACGCAAGCATGTACAATCAAGATCAGGGACTCACGGGAAGATATCACAACACAACTCTAAAACATAATAAGTCATACAAGCATCATAATACAAGCCAGGGGCCTCGAGGGCTTGAATACAATTGCTCGATCATAGATGAGTCAGCGGAAGCAACAATATCTGAGTACAGACATAAGTTAAACAAGTTTGCCTTAAGAAGGCTAGCACAAACTGGGATACAGATTGAACGAGGCGCAGGCCTCCTGCCTGGGATCCTCCTAACTACTCCTGGTCGTCGTCAGCGGGCTGCACGTAGTAGTAGGCACCTCCAGTGTAGTAGGAGTCGTCGTCGACGGTGGCGTCTGGTTCTTGGGCTCCAGCATCTGGTTACGACAACCAGGTAGAAAGGAAAGGGGGAAAAGAGGAAGGAAAGCAACCGTGAGTACTCATCCAAAGTACTCGCAAGCAAGGAGCTACACTACATATGCATGGGTATATGTGTAAAGGGGCATATCAGTGGACTGAACTGCAGAATGCCAGAATAAGAGGGGGACAGCTAGTCCTGTCGAAGACTACGCTTCTGGCAGCCTCCATCTTACAGCATGTAGAAGAGAGTAGATTGAAGTCCTCGAAGTAGCATCGCATAGCATAATCCTACCCGGCGATCCCCTCCTCGTCGCCTTGTTAGAGAGCGATCACCGGATTATATCTGGCACTTGGAAGGGTGTGTTTTATTAAGTATCCAGTTCTAGTTGTCATAAGGTCAAGGTACAACTTGGGGTCGTCCATTTACCGTGGGACACGGCTATTCGAATAGATAAACTTCCCTGCAGGGGTGCACCACCTAACCCAACACGCTTGATCCCATTTGGCCGGACACAATTTCCTGGGTCATGCCCGGCATCGGAAGATCAACAAGTCGCAGCCCCACCTAGGCTCAACAGAGAGGTCAGCACGCCGGTCTAAACCCTATGCGCGTAGGGGTCTGGGCCCATCGCCCATTTCACACCTGCACGTTGCGTACGCGGCCGAAAGCAGACCTAGCCCCCTTAATACAAGCGCGAGCTTACGGTCCAATGTGGCGCGTGTTGGGAATCGTAGCATAATTTTAAAATTTTCCTACGCTCACCAAGAAGCATCTATGGAGTATACTAGCAACGAGGGGAAAGGAGTGCATCTACATACCCTTGTAGATCGCGAGCGGAAGCGTTCCAATGAACGTGGATGACGGAGTCGTACTCGCCGTGATCCAAATCACCGATGACCGAGTGCCGAACGGACGGCACCTCCGCGTTCAACACACGTACGGAGCAGCGACGTCTCCTCCTTCTTGATCCAGCAAGGGGGAAGGAGAGGTTGATGGAGATCCAGCAGCACGACGGCGTGGTGGTGGATGTAGCGGGATGCCGGCAGGGCTTCACCGAGCTTCTACGAGAGAGAGAGATGTAGCAGGGGAGGAGGGAGGCGCCCAAGGCTGTGTTCTTACTGCCCTCCCTCCCCACTTTATATAGGCCCCCTGGGAGGGGGGGCGCCGGCCACAACCCATCTAGAGGGGGGGCGGCGGCCAAGGGGGGTGCCTTGCCCCCCAAGGCAAGTGGGGCGCCCCCCCACCCTAGGGTTTCCAACCCTAGGCGCAGGGGGGAGGCCCATGGGGGGCGCCCAGCCCACTAGGGGCTGGTTCCCTTCCCACCTCAGCCCACGGGCCCCCCCGGATAGGTGGCCCCACCCGGTGGACCCCCGGGACCCTTCCGGTGGTCCCGGTACAATACCGGTAACCCCCGAAACTTTCCCGGTGGCCGAAACTTGTCTTCCTATATATAATTCTTTACCTCCGGACCATTCCGGAACTCCTCGTGACGTCCGGGATCTCATCCGGGACTCCGAACAACTTTCGGGTTTCCGCATACACATATCTCTACAACCCTAGCGTCACCGAACCTTAAGTGTGTAGACCCTACGGGTTCGGGAGACATGCAGACATGACCGAGACGCCTCTCCGGTCAATAACCAACAGCGGGATCTGGATACCCATGTTGGCTCCCACATGTTCCACGATGTTCTCATCGGATGAACCACGATGTCGAGGATTCAAAATCCCGTATACAATTCCCTTTGTCAATCGGTATGTTACTTGCCCGAGATTCGATCGTCGGTATCCCAATACCTTGTTCAATCTCGTTACCGGCAAGTCTCTTTACTCGTACCGCAATGCATGATCCCGTGACTAACGCCTTAGTCACATTGAGCTCATTATGATGATGCATTACCGAGTGGGCCCAGAGATACCTCTCCGTCACACGGAGTGACAAATCCCAGTCTCGATCCGTGCCAACCCAACAGACACTTTCGGAGATACCCGTAGTGCACCTTTATAGTCACCCAGTTACGTTGTGACGTTTGGCACACCCAAAGCACTTCTACGGTATCCGGGAGTTCCACGATCTCATGGTCTAAGGAAAAGATACTTGACATTGGAAAAGCTCTAGCAAACGAAACTACACGATCTTTTATGCTATGCTTAGGATTGGGTCTTGTCCATCACATCATTCTCCTAATGATGTGATCCCGTTATCAATGACATCCAATGTCCATAGTCAGGAAACCATGACTATCTGTTGATCAACGAGCTAGTCAACTAGAGGCTTACTAGGGACACGTTGTGGTCTATGTATTCACACATGTATTACGATTTCCGGACAATACAATTATAGCATGAACAATAGACAATTACCATGAACAAAGAAATATAATAATAACCATTTATTATTGCCTCTAGGGCATATTTCCAACAGTCTCCCACTTGCACTAGAGTCAATAATCTAGTTACATTGTGATGAATCGAACACCCATTGCGTCCTGGTGTTGATCATGTTTTGCTCTAGGGAGAGGTTTAGTCAACGGATCTGCTACATTCAGGTCCGTATGTACTTTACAAATATCTATGTCCCCATTTTGAACACTTTCACGAATGGAGTTGAAGCGACGTTTGATATGCCTGGTCTTCCTGTGAAACCTGGGCTCCTTCGCAAGAGCAATAGCTCTAGTGTTGTCACAGAAGAGAGTCATCGGGCCCGACGCATTGGGAATCACCCCTAGGTCGGTAATGAACTCCTTCATCCAGACTGCTTCCTGCGCTGCCTCCGAGGCTGCCATGTACTCCGCTTCACATGTAGATCCCGCCACGACGCTTTGCTTGCAACTGCACCAGCTTACTGCTCCTCCATTCAAAATATACACGTATCCGGTTTGTGACTTCGAGTCATCCAGATCTGTGTCGAAGCTAGCGTCGACGTAACCCTTTACGACGAGCTCTTCGTCGCCTCCATAAACGAGAAACATATCCTTAGTCCTCTTCAGGTACTTTAGGATATTCTTGACCGATGTCCAGTGTTCCATGCCGGGATTACTTTGGTACCTTCCTACCAAACTTACGGCAAGGTTTACATCAGGTCTGGTACACAGCATGGCATACATAATAGACCCTATGGCCGAGGCATAGGGGATGACACTCATCTTTTCTATATCTTCTGCCGTGGTCGGGCATTGAGCCGTGCTCAATTGCACACCTTGCAATACAGGCAAGAACCCCTTCTTGGACTGATCCATATTGAACTTCTTCAATATCTTGTCAAGGTATGTACTCTGTGAAAGACCAATGAGGCGTCTTGATCTATCTCTATAGATCTTGATGCCTAATATATAAGCAGCTTCTCCAAGGTCCTTCATTGAAAAACACTTATTCAAATAGGCCTTTATACTTTCCAAGAATTCTATATCATTTCCCATTAATAATATGTCATCCACATATAATAAGAGAAATGCTACAGAGCTCCCACTCACTTTCTTGTAAACACAGGCTTCTCCATAAGTCTGTGTAAACCCAAACGCTTTGATCATCTCATCAAAGCGAATGTTCCAACTCTGAGATGCTTGCACCAGCCCATAGATTGAGCGCTGGAGCTTGCATACTTTGTTAGCATTCTTAGGATCGACAAAACCTTCCGGCTGCATCATATACAACTCTTCCTTAAGGAAGCCGTTAAGGAATGCCGTTTTGACGTCCATCTGCCATATCTCATAATCATAGTATGCGGCAATTGCTAACATGATTCAGACGGACTTCAGCTTCGCTACGGGTGAGAAAGTCTCATCGTAGTCAACCCCTTGAACTTGTCGATAACCCTTAGCGACAAGTCGAGCCTTATAGATGGTCACATTACCATCCGCGTCTGTCTTCTTCTTAAAGATCCATTTGTTTTCTATGGCTCGCCGATCATCGGGCAAGTCAGTCAAAGTCCATACTTCGTTTTCATACATGGATCCTATCACGGATTTCATGGCTTCTAGCCATTTGTCGGAATCCGGGCCCGCCATCGCATCTTCATAGTTCGAAGGTTCACCGTTGTCTAACAACATGATTTCCAGGACAGGGTTGCCGTACCATTCTGGTGCGGAACGTGTCCTTGTGGACCTACGAAGTTCAGTAGTAACTTGATCCGAAGCTTCATGATCATCATCATTAACTTCCTCCCCAGTCGGTGTAGGCACCACAGGAACATCTTCCCGCGCTGCGCTACTTTCCGGTTCGGAAGGGGTGACTATCACCTCATCAAGTTCCACTTTCCTCCCACTCAATTCTTTCGAGAGAAACTCCTTCTCTAGAAAGGACCCGTTCTTGGCAACGAAGATCTTGCCTTCGGATCTGAGGTAGAAGGTATACCCAATAGTTTCCTTAGGGTATCCTATGAAGACGCATTTTTCCGACTTGGGTTCGAGCTTTTCAGGTTGAAGTTTCTTGACATAAGCATCGCATCCCCAAACTTTTAGAAACGACAGCTTAGGTTTCTTTCCAAACCATAATTCATACGGTGTCATCTCAACGGATTTCGACGGAGCCCTATTTAAAGTGAATGCGGCAGTCTCTAAAGCATAGCCCCAAAATGAGAGTGGTAAATCGGTAAGAGACATCATAGATCGCACCATATCCAATAGAGTGCGATTACGACGTTCGGACACACCATTTCTCTGAGGTGTTCCAGGCGGCGTGAGTTGTGAAACTATTCCACATTTCCTTAAGTGTGCACCAAACTCGTGACTTAAATATTCTCCACCACGATCTGATCGTAAGAATTTTATTTTTCTGTCACGTTGATTCTCAACCTCACTCTGAAATTCCTTGAACTTTTCAAAGGTTTCAGACTTGTGTTTCATTAGGTAGACATACCCATATCTACTTAAGTCATCAGTGAGAGTGAGAACATAACGATATCCTCCGCGCGCCTCAACACTCATTGGACCGCACACATCGGTATGTATGATTTCCAATAAGTTGGTTGCTCGCTCCATTGTTCCGGAGAACAGAGTCTTGGTCATCTTACCCATGAGGCATGGTTCGCACGTGTCAAATGATTTGTAATCAAGAGACTCCAAAAGTCCATCTGCATGGAGCTTCTTCATGCGCTTGACACCAATGTGACCAAGGCGGCAGTGCCACAAGTATGTGGGACTATCGTTATCAACTTTACATCTTTTGGTATTCACACTATGAATATGTGTAACATCACGTTCGAGATTCATCAAGAATAAACCATTAACCAGCGGGGCATGACCATAAAACATATCTCTCAAATAAATAGAACAACCATTATTCTCGGATTTAAATGAGTAGCCATCTCGAATTAAACGAGATCCAGATACAATGTTCACGCTCAAAGCTTCTACGAGAGAGAGAGAGATGTAGCAGGGGAGGAGGGAGGCGCCCAAGGCTGTGTTCTTACTGCCCTCCCTCCCCCCCTTTATATTGGCCCCCTGGGAGGGGGGGCGCCGGCCACAACCCATCTAGAGGGGGGGCGGCGGCCAAGGGGGGGTGCCTTGCCCCCCAAGGCAAGTGGGGCGCCCCCCCACCCTAGGGTTTCCAACCCTAGGCGCAGGGGGGAGGCCCATGGGGGGCGCCCAGCCCACTAGGGGCTGGTTTCCTTCCCACTTCAGCCCACGGGGCCCCCCAGGATAGGTGGCCCCACCCGGTGGACCCCCGGGACCCTTCCGGTGGTCCCGGTACAATACCGGTAACCCCCGAAACTTTCCCGGTGGCCGAAACTTGTCTTCCTATATATAATTATTTACCTCCGGACCATTCCGGAACTCCTCGTGAAGTCCGGGATCTCATCCGGGACTCCGAACAACTTTCGGGTTTCCGCATACAAATATCTCTACAACCCTAGCGTCACCGAACCTTAAGTGTGTAGACCCTACGGGTTCGGGAGACATGCAGACATGACTGAGACGCCTCTCCGGTCAATAACCAACAGCGGGATCTGGATACCCATGTTGGCTCCCACATGTTCCACGATGATCTCATCGGATGAACCACGATGTCGAGGATTCAATCAATCCCGTATACAATTCCCTTTGTCAATCGGTATGTTACTTGCCCGAGATTCGATCGTCGGAATCCCAATACCTTGTTCAATCTCGTTACCGGCAAGTCTCTTTACTCGTACCACAATGCATGATCCCGTGACTAACGCCTTAGTCACATTGAGCTCATTATGATGATGCATTACCGAGTGGGCCCAGAGATACCTCTCCGTCACACGGAGTGACAAATCCCAGTCTCGATCCGTGCCAACCCAACAGACACTTTCGGAGATACCCGTAGTGCACCTTTATAGTCACCCAGTTACGTTGTGACGTTTGGCACACCCAAAGCACTCCTACGGTATCCGGGAGTTGCACGATCTCATGGTCTAAGGAAAAGATACTTGACATTGGAAAAGCTCTAGCAAACGAAACTACATGATCTTTTATGCTATGCTTAGGATTGGGTCTTGTCCATCACATCATTCTCCTAATGATGTGATCCCGTTATCAATGACATCCAATGTCCATAGTCAGGAAACCATGACTATCTGTTGATCAACGAGCTAGTCAACTAGAGGCTTACAAGGGACACGTTGTGGTCTATGTATTCACACATGTATTACGATTTCCGGACAATACAATTATAGCATGAACAATAGACAATTACCATGAACAAAGAAATATAATAATAACCATTTATTATTGCCTCTAGGGCATATTTCCAACAGCGCGTGCCACTCAGTCGCTGACGTCAAGAAGAGCTTCGGCTGATACCACGACGTCGAGTGCCCATAACTGTTCCCGCGTAGTTGGTTAGTGCGTATAGACCAAATGGCCAGACTCAGATCAAATACCAAGATCTCGTTAAGCGTGTTAAGTATCCGCGAACGCCGACCAGGGCCAGGCCCACCTCTCCCCTAGTTGGTCTCAACCTGCCCTGTCGCTCCGCCACAAAGTAACAGTCAGGGGCCGTCAGGAACCCAGGCCCACCTCTACCGGGATGGAGCCACCTGTCCTTTCAGCCCCCTCATCAGAATTACTTGCGGGTACTCAACGAGCCGACCCGACTTTAGTCACGACATGTGTCATGTATATAAAGTATATAGTATATACCCGTGATCACCTCCCGAAGTGATCACGGCCCAGTAGTATAGCATGGCAGACGGACAAGAGTGTAGGGTCACTGATGGAACACTAGCATCCTATACTAAGCAGTAGGATGGAAGGTAGGGGTAACAACTGTAGCAACAATGACAGACTATGCAGCAGAATAGGATTAACGAAACCAGTAACATGCTACACTACTCTAATGCAAGCAGTAGAGAGAAGAATAGGCGATATCTGGTGATCAAGGGGGGGGGGGCTTGCCTGGTTGCTCTGGCAAGGAGGAGTTGTCAACACCGTAGTCGTACTAGGTAGCAGCGGCGTCGGTCTCGTAGTCCACCGGAGAGAAGAGGGGGAAGAAACAGTAAATACAATGCAAACATAAGCATGACGATGCATGACATGACAACGAGAGGTGTTAGGTGTGCCCTAACGCGGTAGGAGGTGGTACCGGCGAAGGGGGGAACATCCGGGAAAGTATTCCTGGTGTTTCGCGTTTTCGGACAAATGAACCGGAGGGGGAAAGTTGCGTGTTTGCTATGCTAGGGATGTGTGGCGGATGAACGGGCTGCGTATCCGGATTCGTCTCGTCGTTCTGAGCAACTTTCATGTACAAAGTTTTTCCATCCGAGCTACGGTTCATTTTATATTAATTTAAAAAGGATTTTATCTTTTTTAGAATTAACAGAATTAATTTAATTAGAAAAAGGTAATTATGACGTCAGCATGATGTCAGCAGTCAACATTGACCATTGACCTGGTCAACCTGACAGGTGGGTCCCACCTGTTAGGGACTGCTTAGCTAATTAACAGTAGTTAATTAGGTTAACTAGTTATTATGTTAATTAATCTTAATTATTTAATTTAAACAGAATTAATTAAGTTAATTAATTAATTGATATTTTATTTATTTATTATTATTTTTAATTTTTCTAATTATTATTTTATTTTATTATTTTATAAAAAAACGTTCTGGGCGGGGCCCCCTGTCATAGGCCCTGGGGGGGCCGTATCGGGCACACGGGCGCGGGTGGGCGTTGGGATGTGCGGGTGCGGGCGCAGGGTCGCCAGGACGTGGGCGAACCCGCCAGCCGTCGTGGGAGCCCGCCGAGGAGGGCGTGGCCGCGCGGCTAGAGGCGGGGCGGTGACAGCGGACCAGCTGCAGGGGGACGGCGCGAATGTGGCGCAGCCGGAGTGGGGCGAGGCGAGGCGCCGTCGCGGGCACAGGGGCGGCCGAACAAGGCCGCGGTGCGGGTGGCCACGACAAGGCATGCGCGAGCGCGCGCGCGGCCGTGGGCGCGCACGAGGGGCGGCGAGCACAGCTACGGGGAGGACGACGTGCACGGTTACCTGCGGGGAAAGAGGAGGGGAGGTAGCGGTGCTCACGGCGGGGCACAGCCAAGAGCAGCAAGGGGGGAGATGGCGTGGCCGACGCGGTGGTGCGCGTGCGTACGGTCGGCGTCGAGCAGAGGCAGGGAAGGAGGAGGACGAGGCCGTGGCCTCACCGGGATTTGTAGGGACGGGGCAGCGGGGCTCGTGGAGGGGGGTCGGGGACGACGGCGACGCAGGGGAAGCAGTCCGGCGAGGTGGCATCGGCGACGGGGACGGGGAGCGCCGGTGACGGAGAGGGCCGCGGCGGCGGCGTCCGGCGATAGTTCGCAGGGGGGTCGGGCTCGGGCGATCCGACGGGGAAAAAGGCGAGGAGGTGCTCCGGTGACGGGGTGGCTCCGGCGAACGGTGGCGAGGGGCGACGAGGGCGACGATGTGGGCGGGATCGGGCATTGGGGCATCGATCCAGAATGGATCGAGAGAGAGAGGAGGGAGTGGGGATCATTCCCGATCCAGATCGGATCGGGAGGGGAAGAGGAGAGGCGTGGGGAGTGGGGGGAGTGTGCGTGGGCTAGGGTTTCGGGTAGTGGGGGTTATGGAGGGGAGTAGGTGGGCTGGCCGGTTGGGCCAGGTGGGTCGGCCAGCTGGGCCGTCTGGGCCAGGTGGCCAGGGGGCTTTCTCTCCCTTTTTTTTTATCCTTTTCTTATTTTCTTTTCTGTTTTATTTATTTTAGTTAGCAAAACAGTTTTACAAAAATACAACCCCTACTCCTAAATTAGCATAATAACATAGGCCACCTACTCCAAAAAGTTTGGTGATAATATAAACTAGATTAACATTTGTTTAGTATTTAAAAGCATTTAAACAATTGTTTTGCTGCTGTTTTTACTTACTATAGTGCAGTTAAATACTTTACAAATGTGTGGTTTCTTCACCAATATTTAATATGGACTATTTGGCTCACTCCGAACATTTTAGTTTTAATATTTGTAAACTTTTATTATTTGCTTTTATTTAAATTTTGAATTTGTTTCGGTTCTGAACTATCGAGAGTTTATCAACGGCAAACGGGGTGACGTGGCATCGTTAACATGGGATTACTGTAGCTTAATTATCCGGGCGTCACAATTCTCCGCCACTACAAGAAATCTCGTCCCGAGATTTAAGAGGGGAGTAAGGGGGAAAGTTCTGGTTACGATATTCTAACGGATCTTCTCAAAGAAGTTAATGTATTCAATTCTTTATTCCAATACATCATGATGAAGTCGTCGTCCTTTCATCGGAACTCCATCGTACTTACGAAAGGATACGGGGGCATTACGGAAAAACGGGCCGCTACAATGTTTGCTTATCTAGTAGATAACATCAGGGAGGGTGGCAGGAGGTAACCCTCGAATTGAAACTTAAGACATTATCGAGAGCAAGTAAGAAGGTGCAAAATAGAAGTTTCAAGCGCATAGACAATCGTTCGTTGCCTCATACGAAATGTGACAGGGGTTCAGAGCAAATGGGAAAGTATTGCGTCTGGTACTAGAATAGATCACTAGGCAAGTGACCCGTGAATCACATACGAAGTCAAGCTCGAGGAATAACTTCGACAACAGGGTGTATAGGAGAGTCAGGTTTCGATCCTGTGGAACTGTGGGTTATGGGCCCACCATGTGGGTTAAAAGTAGGAAGGGCGATGACATCTTGCACGATCATGATAGCAAGGCATGTCAGAGGGTAGCCTGTCAGTTATATGTCAGCAACATCGTCGGTACCAAGGGCGAGGGACGAAGAGAACCATTTTCCTGCTCGTTGAAACGAGGCGGAGCAATAGGCAAAGTTCTCGTCCAACGGTGGCTACCGGAATGTCACCAACAATAGTAACAGGGTCTTACTGACAGAGTTGTACACCGAGGTGTTTGCACAAGCAGGGAATTAATACCGCTTAGATCATAATGATCACCAGAAACGTTAAACCAACCAATGGAAAGGAAAATATGATTATCAGATTAAACAGAACAATGGAAAGGAAAATGTGTTTAAACACATATTTCAGGGGTATATCCTTCCCAAGGACAACGGTTAGAAGAGAACCATTTAGGTTAGGGAAGAGGAAGTTCATGACATTACCCAAACAACGGTGTTTGAATAATTGATAACAAAAATTTAGCATTGTGCTTCAAATGTTTTTATTGAAGATCGGAGTACCACAGACATGCTTCGAGATAGCATTGACATGGTCATTAGGTAAGAACAGGCTATGGATACACAAAGGATCCATCCGGAACAACTTATAGAGTAAGTCTTACAATTTCCTCATGGAAGAATAGCTAACCTTGCTAAAAAGGAAAACTTATAACAATAGGTCCTCCGGCCAGGTGTGTTAGGCATGACATCACCTTACCGGGTCATAAATAGACCAATGTTATAAGTCTTGGAAATATGTTCCAACCATCATATCTGACCGAGATTCAGATCTGATTGGTGTCCGGATAACTCAGACAAAGGATGCCTGAGAAGAAAGGTGCAACACAAATTGTCCAAACGACATCGAAGATTCTCGGGAGATGAACTATGGAAGCGAGTTCCGAACAAGGGTTGGTGAGGAGGTGACTGATTGACTCAGCGACAATCCATTGAGATTTCCAAAAGATGTATTTCCACAACTATGTGAACGAGGAGATAACATTAGCTAGATCGAATGACTTAATGATGTATGCTCGAGGAAAACATACACAGTTAAACATTGGATGAAATGTGCACCCGAAATATGGGCTAGGTAGCACGATCAATGTTCGAATGATGATTCATTAAGCCATAGACGTAGAATGAAACTATTGACCAATAACTTCAAAGCAATAGGGTTGCTAGAAGTTTAGAATTTACACATCACAGACCATTTGTCGTTATTTCGTTTAGAAACAACACGGGGACCAAGAAAGAATGGTGATGGTGAGAAGTATCACTGTACCAAGAATTCTTAAGAGGTGGAGTAATGCTCACGACATTCTTGACATCAAAGATGGTAATACTCCACGGTAGAACATAACATAGGTTGGATAGCCGGGTAATCAAGATACAACACAAAATATGAACCAGTTTGTGTTGGGGGGAGACAAGAATGTTGTCGATGATAACACAATTCATCGAGGGGCAAGGATGGTATTTCTCATCCTGAATTTCGACACACAACTTGGAAGAAGTCAAATTATTGACAATGATCACGAAGAATTTGTCGAGAGGTTTTCAAGAAGATGTAATTGATCGATGATGACATCAAGTCAAAGGAATGATGAAAGCGAAAGGTTATTGGAACCATGGGTACGACACAAACTTCAAATCAAGCTTGCTGTTCAAGGAGAAATGATATGACGAGAAAGATCGTCGTAAGATTAGCTCATCGTCGAATTTTGTGCTCCAAGAATAAGGACTAGGTAGCAGAATTAAATTCATCAAGATAATGATATAGCCAAACAGGCTAGGAATGCCGCGGTTGGGTACAAACTCGTAAGTAAGGAACATTACTAAAAGTTGTTGAACCGTAGTGCGCACTCGATTCAATTTTCGGGGTACTCGAGTGATTAACCACTCAAAACCAAGGAAAAATGGTAATCTGTGAGAATGTAGTACTTGATGAAGAACTCATAAGAAGTTATGCGAATCCGCGATAATCTCGAGATACCAGGGGGTAATACTCGACGACAGATCAAAGTAGAGGGTGGACTGGGGTATTGCTCTATAGAAGACAGTTGCTTAAACTTGCATAGGAAATGGTATTTAAAGGAGAACATGGTCGGAACCACGATTGCAAAGGATCAATTCACCGATACCAGATGATATTATACCAGGGAAATAGTTAATATTATAAGAAGCTTCCATGATAGGATCTACATCGTGTCCATGGGCATGAACACAAAGGTTCAAGGTCGACTCCCACTTCTCCAATGCATAACCTTTCATTCACTTCTCATTTTTCAAAGAAGTTGTAGTGTTGAAATTTTATCTGGCAAAATACCAGAAGAGTATGACTCATGAAAAATTTCGACTTCACACATATTATGGAAGGCATAGGTTCAACCCATCGGGGCATCGTGGAAACATATACCACAAGCTTCAATAGTAAATATCACCAGCTCGAAAGCAGAGCATGGTTGGCCAAATCAAGGAATAGGATTTACCAAAGGCATTATGTATCAGGGAAAGAACTTCCAAAGTGATTGAATATGAAGGACGTTATCGGATAAAATCCAACAAGGTTCTGATGGTCCATAAGGGATCTGGTGTGAGTATCGGCACACAACCTTAGGAAGAAACAATGTGAAGGCACTGGATTATAGAAGCAACTACCTAATTCAAAGCTCACATGTAAAGGAATTATAGTTTACAAATCAAAGGATCAGAAGCAAATGCTCTGATTAAGGATGGATAACTTGAGTAAGCTTAGGGGTACAAACGACGACAATTTGATTGGTCGAGATCCAGCTCATGTTAAAAATAACGTCTGAGCCGGGAGGATGAATTCTAGGATATCATTGAGGATTGCGAGCATTCGCAACATATTGAATCAATGGACTCAAAATGATATTTGCCAAAGGATGCCAATAAGATTGCCAGACTTATGGGATTAACCATAATGCAAGCAAGCAAGAATTCCAAGAGCAAGAGGATGCTCAGGATTTTTGGAAGATCGAATGGTATTTTGAAAACTTTGTGAAACACATGAACAACTTGGAAAGAGCGGATACTCGATAAGCGCGAGGAATTATCCATAAGGGTATTCATGAGGCAAGAACTGTATAGAATTAAGCTCAAAGGATTCTTGGAACAACGGAGAGCGGTTCGGGGCATCTTGTATTAACAAGATCAACTTGGAATAAAATTAAGAACAACGGGTGTAAGTATTTATCCATAGATCAGTGGTAGGGAATTGCAAAAGCAACGAGCACAAAGTCTCGAGAACATCGGAGAATATTTGAGGGCACCTTGTAATAACAAGGGCAACTGGGGATGAAGGTATGAACGACAAAAGTATGTAGTTATCCATAAAGATTTATCGGTGGTAGGGATCGCAATGGCGAAGGGCACAAGGGTATCGGGAAAGCATCAGAGAGTGTCTTCAGAATCTTCTGGTGCAGCAGGCGATCATCTGGCCGGAAGGGGCTCTCCGGGAGAAAGTATTTACGAGAACCTACAGTTAGTCTTTTTAGCAAATTCATTTGACCCGAATAGGAGAGAGTTCAGAGTCCCAGAGTAAAGGTCGAGGAATAAAAGATCCTACTACCACCCAATGGCGACGTGGGCCCGTAAGCCGCACAACCATGTTAGTAAAAGTTTTGCAACGACTAGACTCAACTTCGGCCAAGGAGTTGGAAAGGGGGATTCCTACAGGTAGTTGGCTCTGATACCAACTTGTGACGCCCCCGATTTGACCGTACACTAATCATGCACACAAACGTCTACGATCAAGATCAGGGACTCACGGGAAGATATCACAACACATCTCTAAAACATAAATAAGTCATACAAGCATCATAATACAAGCCAGGGTCCTCGAGGGCTCGAATACAATTGCTCGATCATAGACGAGTCAGCGGAAGCAACAATATCTGAGTACAGACATAAGTTAAACAAGTTTGCCTTAAGAAGGCTAGCACAAACTGGGATACAGATCGAACGAGGCGCAGGCCTCCTGCCTGGGATCCTCCTAACTACTCCTGGTCGTCGTCAGCGGGCTGCACGTAGTAGTAGGCACCTCCAGTGTAGTAGGAGTCGTCGTCGACGGTGGCGTCTGGCTCCTGGGCTCTAGTATCTGGTTGCGACAACCAGGTAGAAAGGAAAGGGGGGAAAGAGGAAGGAAAGCAACCGTGAGTACTCATCCAAAGTACTCGCAAGCAAGGAGCTACACTACATATGCATGGATATATGTGTAAAGGGGCATATCAGTGGACTGAACTGTAGAATGCCAGAATAAGAGGGGGATAGCTAGTCCTGTCGAAGACTACGCTTCTGGCACCTCCATCTTGCAGCATGTAGAAGAGAGTAGATTGAAGTCCTCCAAGTAGCATCGCATAGCATAATCCTACCCGGCGATCCCCTCCTCGTCGCCCTGTTAGAGAGCGATCACCGGGTTATATCTGGCACTTGGAAGGGTGTGTTTGATTAAGTATCCAGTTCTAGTTGTCATAAGGTCAAAGTACAACTCCGGGTCGTCCTTTTACCGTGGGACACGGCTATTCGAATAGATAAACTTCCCTGCAGGGGTGCACCACATAACCCAACATGCTTGATCCCATTTGGCCGGACACACTTTCCTGGGTCATGCTCGGCCTCGGAAGATCAACACGTCGCAACCCCACCTAGGCTCAACAGAGAGGTCAGCACGCCGGTCTAAACCCTATGCGTGCAGGGGTCTGGGCCCATCGCCCATTGCACACCTGCATGTTGCGTACGCGGCCGGAAGCAGACCTAGCCCCCTTAATACAAGCATGAGCTTACGGTCCAATGCGGTGCGCGCCACTCAGTCGCAGACGTCAAGAAGAGCTTCGGCTGATACCACGACGTCGAGTGCCCATAACTGTTCCCGCGTAGTTGGTTAGTGCGTATAGACCAAATGGCCAGACTCAGATCAAATACCAAGATCTCGTTAAGCGTGTTAAGTATCCGCGAACGCCGACCAGGGCCAGGCCCACCTCTCCCCTAGGTGGTCTCAACCTGCCCTGTCGCTCCGCCACAAAGTAACAGTCGGGGGCCGTCAGGAACCCAGGCCCACCTCTACCGGGATGGAGCCACCTGTCCTTTCAGCCCCCTCATCAGAATTACTTGCGGGTACTCAACGAGCCGACCCGACTTTAGTCACGACATGTGTCATGTATATAAAGTATATAGTATATACCCGTGATCACCTCCCGAAGTGATCACGGCCCAGTAGTATAGCATGGCAAACGGACAAGAGTGTAGGGTCACTGATGGAACACTAGCATCCTATACTAAGCAGTAGGATGGCAGGTAAGGGTAACAACTGTAGCAACAATGACAGACTATGCAGCAGAATAGGATTAATGAAAGCAGTAACGTGCTACACTACTCTAATGCAAGCAGTAGAGAGAAGAATAGGCGATATCTGGTGATCAAGGGGGGGGCTTGCCTGGTTGCTCTGGCAAGGAGGAGTCGTCAACACCGTAGTCGTACTGGGTAGCAGCGGCGTCGGTCTCGTAGTCCACCGGAGAGAAGAGGGGGAAGAAACAGTAAATACAATGCAAACATAAGCATGACGATGCATGACATGACAACGAGAGGTGTTAGGTGTGCCCTAACGCGGTAGGAGGTGGTACCGGCGAAGGGGTGAAACATCCGGGAAAGTATTCCTGGTGTTTCGCGTTTTCGGACAAATGAACTGGAGGGGGAAAGTTGCGTGTTTGCTATGCTAGGGATGTGTGGCGGACGAACGGGCTGCGTATCCGGATTCGTCTCGTCGTTCTGAGCAACTTTCATGTACAAAGTTTTTCCATCCGAGCTACGGTTCATTTTATATTAATTTAAAAAGGATTTTATATTTTTCTAGAATTAACAGAATTAATTTAATTAGAAAAAGGTAATTATGATGTCAGCATGATGTCAGCAGTCAACGTTGACCGTTGACCTAGTCAACCTGACAGGTGGGTCCCACCTGTTAGGGACTACTTAGCTAATTAACAGTAGTTAATTAGGTTAACTAGTTATTAGGTTAATTAATCTTAATTAGTTAATTTAAACGGAATTAATTAAGTTAATTAATTAATTAATTGATTGATATTTTATTTATTTTTAATTTTTTAATTTTAATTTATAAAAAAACATTTGGGCGGGGCCCCCTGTCATAGGCCCTGGGGGGGCCGTATCGGGCACACGGGCGCGGGTGGGCGCCGGGACGTGCGGGTGCGGGCGCAGGGTCGCCAGGACGTGGGCGAACCCGCCAGCCGTCGTGGGAGCCCGCCGAGGAGGGCGTGGCCGCGCGGCTAGAGGCGGGGCGGTGACGGCGGACCAGCAGCAGGGGAATGGCGCGGATGTGGTGCAGCCGGAGTGGGGCGAGGCGAGGCGCCGTCGCGGGCACAGGGGGCGGCCGAACAAGGCCGCGGTGCGGGTGGCCACGGCAAGGCATGCGCGAGCGCGCGCGCGGCCGTGAGCGCGCACGAGGGGCAGCGAGCACAGCTACGGGGAGGACGACGTGCGCGGTGACCTGCGGGGAAAGAGGAGGGGAGGTAGCGGTGCTCACGGGGGGGCATAGCCAAGAGCAGCAAGGGGGGCGACGGCGTGGCCGACGCGGTGGTGTGCGTGCGTACGGTCGGCCTCGAGCAGAGGCAGGGAAGGAGGAGGACGAGGCCGTGGCCTCACCGGGATTTGTAGGGACGGGGCAGCGGGGCTCGTGGAGGGGGGTCGGGGACGATGGCGACGCAGGGGAAGCAGTCTGGCGAGGTGGCATCGGCGACGGGGACGGGGAGCGCCGGTGACGGAGAGGACCGCGGCGGCGGCGTCCGGCGATGGTTCGCAGGGGGGTTCGAGCGGCTCCGGGCTCAGGCGATCCGACGGGGAAAAAGGCGAGGAGGTGCTCCGGTGACGGGGTGGCTCCGGCGAACGGTGGCGAGGGGCGACGAGGGCGACGATGTGGGCGGGATCGGGCGTTGGGGCACCGATCTAGACTGGATCAAGAGAGAGAGGAGGGAGTGGGGATCGTTCCCGATCCAGATCGGATCGGGAGGGGAAGAGGAGAGACGTGGGGAGTGGGGGGGAGTGTGCGTGGGTTAGGGTTTCGGGTAGTGGGGGTTATGGAGGGGAGTAGGTGGGCTGGCCGGTTGGGCCAGGTGGGTCGGCCAGCTGGGCCGTCTGGTCCAGTTGGCCAGGGGGCTTTCTCTCCCTTTTTTTATCCTTTTCTTATTTTCTTTTCTGTTTTATTTAACTTAGTTAGCAAAACAGTTTTACAAAAATACAACCCCTACTCCTAAATTAGCATAATAACATAAGCCACCTACTCCAAAAAGTTTGGTGATTATATAAACTAGATTAACATTTGTTTAGTATTTAAAAGCATTTAAACAATTGTTTTGCTACTGTTTTTACTTACTATAGTGCAGTTAAATACTTTACAAAAGTGTGGTTTCTTCACCAATATTTAATATGGACTATTTGGCTCACTCCGAACATTTTAGTTTTAATATTTGTAAACTTTTATTATTTGCTTTTATTTAAATTTTGAATTTGTTTTGGTTCTGAACTATCGAGAGTTTAACAACAGTAAACGGGGTGACGTGGCATCGTTAACGTGGGAGTACTGTAGCTTAATTATCCGGGCGTCACACCCGGCAAGGTTTCTTCTAGCCCACCGCCCTCTAGGATGCGACGACACTAGTAACCAAGTGCGAAGCGTGTGAGTTCCATTCAAAGAAGCTTCATCAACCAGCTCAAGCCCTTCAAACAATCCCCCTCTCCTAGCCATTCTCGGTCTGGGGGCTCGACATACTGGGCCACTTCCCCCGTGCTATCGGGGGCTTTGAGTACTTGTACGTTGCAATTGACAAGTTCACAAAGTGGCCGGAGGTGGAAGCAGTGAGAAAGGTGACAGCACAGTCGGCCGTCAAGTTCTTCAAGGAAATGGTCTGCCGCTTTGGTGTGCCAAGCAGAGTCATCACCGACAACGACACGCAGTTCACGAGCCACACCTTCATGCAGTACATTCAAGACCTCGACAGCACGGTCTGTTTTGCTTCCGTGGCACACCCCCGGAGCAACGGCCAAGCGGAGAGGGTGAAAGCTGAAGTGTTGCGAGGCCTGAGAATGAAGACCTTTGACAGGCTGCACAAGAGCAGAAGGCGCTGGATTAATGACTTGCCGACGGTTCTTTGGTCGATCAGGACGACGCCAAATCGAGCCACCGGTCAGACACCCTTTGCCCTAGCATATGGGGCAGAGGCAGTTCTCCCCACGGAACTCATATACAGGTCACCTCGAGTGCTCGCTTATGATGAGCTTGAGCAAGAGAAGTTGCGGCAAGATGACACAACGCTCCTTGAGGAAGATCGTCTTCGGGCGGCTGTGAGAGCAGCACGCTACCAGCAAGCCTTGCGCTGCTACCATAGCCGCAAGGTTCATGTCTGAAGCTTTGAGGAAGGCGACCTTGTTCTTCGGCGCGTTCAGTCGGCCAAGAATACCAACAAGTTGACGCCGAAATGGGAAGGCCCTTATCGGGTAATACGAGTCACCAGGCCCGGCGCAGTCCGCCTGGAGACCAAAGATGCTGTCCCAGCGAGCAACTCCTGGAACATCGAGCATCTTCGCAAGTTTTACCCATAAGGCGTGGCTTGCTGGGCCCCCCGGCAAGCCACCTTTTGTACAAGCTTTGCCGGCGAGGCATGTAACCCTTTGTACAAAGCCAGGCGCAGACCCTAAGCACAAATAAATGAAGCGCTGGCGCCCTAAGTTATAGCATGCATGCTAGGTCGAGTCTCTTCCTTGGTTAGGGTTGATAGTGCTTAGTGGCGACTAACCCCTAGCCTAGAGGTCGAGTGCGCGTCTCTCTGTTCTTTTCTGCCCTCCTTGGTTCGCAGGGCACATGGGCACTTCTGCTGAGCTACTTGGAAGAAAGGGAACGGACCGGCGTCCCGACCCCGGCAAACCAGAGTTGCCGGGGGCTGCAGATCCAGATAAGTCTTTCATCCTCTGTCATGCATTTCGGTACGGAACTTGGACATGTGAAACCTCGTTTTATCTCCAGGCTACCGTGCTCCCCTTTTTCCTATACCTAAGGATTTTCTCTGGGTCCGGATTTGGTTGTAGCCGCGGCGGCAAGAAGATAGAACGAGGAGCCTAAGCCCACTTCATCCCTGCCTCGAACAAGGGTGCGAAAATGGTCGAGCGAAGTGAGGGGGACGGCAAGGCCTGTTGCCGGGTGAAAACGTTTATCTTAAATAGTAACAAGGATTCGCTCCTTGTCGCGGGGTCCACCCACGAACGAAAAACCCGGCAAACATCCCTTTTTCATTAAAAACATCCCACACAGGTACAGTTCATACGGAATGAAAAACACGAGCAAGGGGATTACAAGTTCTAAATTTAACGAAGGCCCGAAGGCTTATAGACTAAAAAAGAGATGAGATGCCCGTAATCCCTTTCTTGTCCCTCTCCTCAGGAGGCAGGTCAAGAAGGCGAAAGGGAAAAAGGGGCGCCTAGGCGAGCTACGAGCAGCAGAAAGCACCAAGAGAACACCTCGGTGGTTACGCAAGGGTGAGCCGGTGATGACGGTGCCGGGAAAGGAGCTAGAAGACGAGGCGGCAGGTCGCCAGACACGCGACGAAGGCGTCGGTGTCCGCATACTCCGAGTTGACGGCCTTGCCGCCCGCCCTCTTCTTCTTCCGCAGGCTCCCGACGCTAGCCGCCCAAGGAGACGGCCCCGAGAAGTTCAAGAAGCAGGCCCCTCCCCCGGCAAAACTCCATCGGAGGAGCGGCCAGGTGCAGATGCTGCTGCTGCCGCACCCGCCCAGGTGCGGGGCGTCTGACGCCTAGTCGGACTTGTCCCCGTCATCTGCCCCGCCGTCCTCCTTGTCACTTTTGCTCGAGGAAGAGCTTCCATCGTCGAAGTCTCCGTCAGAGGAGCTCTCCACGCAGCACTTCAGGCGAGTTCCAAAATCTCCGAAGGCCTTGACGGAGAGCAGCCCGTCCTCCATTAATTTGAAGTAGAGGACGAGCCCCGCCGTCAGGCTGTGGATGCAAGTGAACGTCTTCCATCCACGGCGGAGGTACATGACCCAAGGAGTCGGGAAGTCGACGTCGACCCGCGTGCCCCCATTCCCGCAGACCCTCATGTGCAACCTGAGGGTCTAGGCGGGTCACGCTCCATCTCCCGAGCAAACGGGGTGGGAAGACGAACACGGCGACGCGGAGGCCGGCGCAGCCTGATAAAGAACTCGCCGGGCTGGTCTCCAATGTGGCCTTCCATCGGGAAAGGCATCATTGGCGGGGGCGAGGCCGGCGCGCCGCCCCGTCCTCCTCTTCCCCGAGCACCACGACCTCTGCCACGGCCTCGCCCACGGCCTCGCCCCCTCCCCCTTCCCCTCGCGGCCGGCTCCACCACCGCGGGCTCAGGAGGAGGAGGGACGCGCCGTCGAGGGGCGACCCTCGCCGCCACCGTCGAGGGACCGGGGTTCCCCTTCTCCATGGCGGATGAGAGGAAGAAGCAGAAGCAGGAGGAGATAGAAGATAGAAGAATGCGGGATGCCATCCCCCTTCCCTCTCCTTTTAAAGGGGGCGGGGTCGGGGCTCGGCCGCCCCGCTCGGCCAATCCAGCCACCAGAGGTGCAGGGAATCGAGACCGACCCGCTGCCCCAACCAGCGACGGCCCGGTTTCCCGCCTCCACCGCTTGCCACCCCAAGCGCATGGAAGACGCGTGGCGAACGTGCAGAACCGAGGGGACGGGTGAAGCGACCTCTCCCCACCTCGTGATCATGGGGTGTGGACGCCTTGAAGACCGTGACCCGGCCCCATTCAGTAAATGGGCCGCGCCTTTACGCCTCTCCCACTTCATGGGGAAGGAGCGAGCCGCCCCTGTATCGCGATGTGACGCATGCCTGCGGAAACTGCCCCACGCATGCCGCCCACGTCGCGCATTCAACGCGGGTCGTGGGGAAGCGCGGCGGACGAAGAGTTACTGCGGTGAAAATCCTCCCCGCCTGCCCGCGCACCGTTTTGGGCCTGGCCCAACAACGTGTCGCACTTATGTGTGGCCCAGGCCCGGGGGCTCCCGTCGGTGTACAAAAGTAGGGGCTCTCCTTTTGACCCCTTTACTTGTGCACGGGCAGTCAGAGCCACGCCCCGCGGCCACACGAAGTAGGGCAAGGGAGGGAAGCCGGAGAAAAGCCAAAGTACAAGACAGCCAAGGCAATGCCAAGGTCAAGAACACAAAGAAGCAGAAGGACGAAGCAGGCTCCTCCGGCAAGACCCTTGCCAGGGCAGCCTCAGCAGCCCCAACAAGACCCTTGCCGGGGCGGCTTGCCCACACCAGCTGAGTGAGCCACCCTCGAGCCCATGGGTTCCAACTCAACCAACCACGTTGGAACTAGGGCTCGGGACGCACCTCCGTGGTAGAATGCAGATCTTTGTGAAGACAAGGAATACTCAAGATCAGATGAGGATTAAAGGACAATGGTCCTCGGCAAGATCCTTGCCAAGGAGAGCCACAAGACCCCCGACAAGATCCCTGCCGGGGACGACAGCGCGCCACGGCAAGACCCTTGCCGGGCCACCCGGCAAGGCCCTCACCGAGGACGCCAGCAGGGCCACTGCTAGGCCCGCACCAGCCAAGTCTCCACCGCCGTTCGCATGCAGCTGCCAGCCCAACCAGCTGGGCAGGCACCTGCGTGGCAACATGCAGCTTCCAGGCCAACTCAGCAAGCGCCTGCGTGGCGGCATGCAAATCTTCGTGAAGACCCTACCACCGCGCCACCTCAGCTGCCTGCCTGCCTACATGGCGCCACATGCATCGCTGGTTAGGGAGCGTGTCGAAGCGAGGAGGAGCGGCGACGGACGGGACGGGCCTCGTTCCCGTCCCCAATAAAGCAAGGGGACACCTAAGTGATGCATTAAATGCATTTTGTCCTGTAATATGAGCGATAAGCTCGCGGCACTATAGGCCTTTCCACCTCATGTGTGCCACTGTGGCAGCCCCTTACGATTATAAAAGGAGGCCCATGGCATACTGGAGGGGGATTCGGCTCTTTGAAACCACGCACCCACCATAGCTAGTTCGAGAGCTTAAGAACTCTCTGAAATACAACCACCAAAGCAGGACCAGGGTATTACGCATCCTCGCGGCCCGAACCTGGGTAAACGATCCTTGTGTTGACTGCTAATCCTGCTCTTCTCACAACCCTGTGCCCCGACAACCGTAGTAGGGATTCTTGTGATCCCATAGGTGTCGTTTCTCACCGACAAGTAGAAATACTTTAACCTTTGCATGCCCACCAATCATGTAGTTTGAGAGGTAATCTTGAGTAAACTGCTTTGGCAACCACTGCAAAGGAAAAAGATTCAGACATTGTCATCTAACACAACTCATTATGGGCAGTAAAAAGAAGGCTGCAGAGTTCTTACTTACCATCCTGCAGTTCGCTGTTGTCTTGGATAAAGTGTAAACAAATAGTTTAATTGCCATCTTTGGACCCATTTTACTAACAATCTTTATCAGCTTCCTCACTTGATGTTGGTTCATCGATATCTCATTGCCCCATACGCAGAAAGGGTCGAAGCGCGGATCTTTACCAATGACATATGTACCTAAAAGCACCAAGTTAATAGTACAAGCTAAACAACAATTGCACAATGATGTAGTACAACACTCTTTTATAATATGTCTATATACATCCGTATGTGGTAGTCCATTTGAAATCTCTATAAAGACAAATATTTAGGAACGGAGGGATTATCTTATAACATCCAATATACTCACATATTAGATGAATTAACATCTTATATTATGGGCCGAAAGGAGTTTAGTGCATTCTTACAAATTATCGGCTGATTAACTGCTGTTGTATCCATGGGTTACAATTAGTTTGAGCTAGTTCGGGCTCAAATAGCCCTAAAGTATATCTAAACATGAGGCCTAGTTTGAGCTATTTGCATCTATAACCCACCCAAAAAAACTATCCAAGCCAAGAGGTGCTAATTGGAGCTAGTTCTCCTAGTGCATTTATTGTCAATCTAACCCTGCCATCCAAACAACTCTTTGGATGGAGTTAGTTTAGGGTTAGTCATGAGCTAGAAACTAACTCTAACCTCTAGCTAAGTTGAGTATCCAAATAGGGCTATGTTGTTGTTGTTGTTGTTGCTGCTGCTGCTCTTCTACGTATATCTAGACATCATTAGAACATTAACGTAACACTCTTCCTTGTTGCTATGTAGCCTAGGATTGCATATTTAGACATTAAGTACAGTGCATGTTGCTATGTAGCCTCAGATATATTACATATGGCCCTAGTTAACCTAACGATAAATGGGTTGCAGATATGTTCAGTTAAAAGTCCGATTCATCGATTAGTCCCTTATCAGCCGCCGGCCTATATAGTACCAGCTACGGATATCTTGAACAGTGAGCAGATATAAGCCATGGGATGAAACTAACCTCGATCGAAAACAGCAGTCGTTCCCAAAATTGTCCTGTGTAGGTACATCGAGAAGCATGTTAAGCACAACAGGCTAAACATCAACCAAAATTATCCATGGCAGACAAAATAATCTCCAAAAGATAGCTTCAGCGTGCAGGTTTAAGCACGCTAGTAAAGCAAAACAAGTGGAAAGGTGTGCTAACTGCAACAGGCCTAACGTTTAACAACAAGCAAACATAGTCATTCAAACTGGTATTGTGCCGGTCTAAGAACACTGGTTATTGTTAAATAAAAATGGAAAGGCGTGTTAACTACAAGATGCAGCAACCAAATGTAGTCAATCATAGTGGTATTGTTGAAACTAGTACTGATGAAATTGAACTACACAGTTCATACTTGCACATATAGAACATCACGTTGTGAATAACTGGAATAAACAAGGCATCCTACGAACAACCAAAGATAGCATTCGAAACTGGACATATGCTAACTACAAACAACCGAACAATCAAAAAACTTTAAAAGAGGCATATGCTAGCTATAACAGGCTTAACAGGAAGCAAATATATGCATTCCTATCGGTATGTTTAAAACTGGATTGATGAAATGTACTGCAAAATAAATAATTGCACATATACAACATCACATTGTGAACAACTGAAATAAACAAGGCATACTACAAACAATATATAGCAATTAAAACTGGACATATTCTCACTACACTACAAAAGGGACTCGACAAAACAAATCATTTGTTTCCTGAGGTTGGTGCGGCCAGGGGGCCACCCTCAGTTGTTTATCACCAGCGCGGAGCATAGCGCTTCTGCTCTTGCATGAGCATAGCCGCTCCTCGACCGTGTCGACTGCCAGCACGGAGCATGGTGCTTCCACTGGTGCGTGGGTGAGGGCTCCCTCTGAGTGGAGCCCCCGTGGCGTGTATAGCCTAGCCCTGACATGTGGCTTACACGGCAGGGCTAGACGAGGTGTGTCTAGGCACTCGTGAGCCAGTGCGGGACTCACGAGGCCCTACCCCAAGGTGGGTTGCGCCTGGTCTTGGTTCTTGGCAGCTTCGTTAATTCTGCAAGATGGTCAGGTAACCTGCGTCGGACGAGTTTCCTGAGGCGATCCCATGGGAAGGCCAGACACCAACGACCCCAGGAGGTGACGTGAACGGGGCCGGCCCACCCCACAGAGCTCGGTTGTTGGGTTTATCGACGTTGCAGGGACGGGCCCGAGCACAGACGTCGTGCCGAGCCTTCTCATGCGAGGAATCCTAAGGGAAAATGACCGGCGTGCGGCTCCCGTGGTGATGATGGTGATCGTGGGTGGGGCATCAATGTACCAGATAAGCAGGTGGTAGCTATAGATAACTTATGCGAGGAAATAAGCCAGCTTAGATAGATGCGAGAATGATACATGCCACTGGGACGGACCCGAGCGGCCTGGGGATGATGCAGCCCGAGGGGCGCCCCCAACAGAGTAAGCTAAAGATGCAAAAGGATACATGCCGCGGGGACAGGCCCGTGCGGCCTGGGAATAATGCAACCCGAAGGGCGCTCCCAGCTAAATAAACTTGGAAAATGTCACCTAGTTCCGTTGTCGAAGGGGTGTTGGGCTAGCCGAAGACGCGTGACGAAGGAGCCGTTCCTCATGAGCCGCCAGGGCCCTGAGCTTCAGGAGGCTCTGGGGGCTCGGGCGGTTCCTTGAGGACCGTCTCCATCTCCACCAGGACTGCGTGACGCGTGGCCTCCTGAGCTGCCAGGATGCTCCGTAGGTGGCGCTGGTGGGCGGCCACCATGTTCGGCAGGCCAAATGGCATGCGGGCGTAGCTGTGAGGTGAACCCTCGCAATGCCCAGCACGCGGTGGCCAGAAGCGCTCCTGAGACGCGGCTCTGTTGAGCCCTTGGATGTCGATGCAGACACGCAGCCCGTCGTCCTCGCCTCGATGGGGAGCTGCGCCGGGTGGTGGGCGGCGGTCGCCGCACATGGCTCTTGCTTCTTGAAGCTCCTGGGTGGCCTTGTCGATGAACTCCTGAGTGCCGGGCGCTCCTGGCCCAGTGCCCTCCTGAGGGAAACGTGGCGCAAAGCACGCCTCCACGTGGTACCCGAGCGCCTCCCTCATGATATTGGCAAGGTCTGAGGCCCTCCAGAAGAGAGCCCCCGAGCCTTGCCCGAGGAGGGTACCGGGCGTGCCTTCCTATGCGAGGGAGGAAGGCGCCCCATATGCGGGCGATGATCCTGAGGCGGCGCCGCTAGAGAAGCCACTCTCCCGAGGCCCTGTGCGGAGTATGTCGGATATGGGGTTCCAGCAAAACCCTTAAGGTCCGAACTCTGGGGTGCGCGCGAAGTCTTTCCCTCCTACCGATCCACACCCTAGCTCTCTAAGATCTTGCGGACGAACTCAATGAACTCACAACACAGAAAGACACGAGATTTATACTGGTTCGGGTCACCATTGTGGTGTAATACCCTACTCCAGTGTGGTGGTGGTGGATTGCCTCTTGGGCTGATGATGAACAGTAGAAAGGGAAGAACAGCCTCCCGAGGTTGAGGTGTTCTTGTGGCTAGGGTAGGCTCTCGATCGGATCGGATCAAGTTGAGATGCCCCTACTGTGGTGGCTAGTTCTACCTATATAGGCCCTGGTCCTCTCCCCAAATATTGAGCGGGAAGGGAGCCAACATCGGCGGGCAAATTTGAAGGGGAACAGCTAGTACAAGCTATCCTGACAAAAGTGGTCTTCGCCTGCCAAAGGCTCTGGTGGTGACGCCGTCTTGGGCTCCACGATGACCTCCGCCTTGCCGCCCCGCTGGTCTTGGTCTCGTTGCACCGATATGGCAACCTTTGCCTGATGCCTCGGTACTCCTCGCCTGCGCTGGCCTCCTTAGCACCAAAGAGGAAACAAGGACGCTGCGCGCGCTGGCGCTCGCCTGGTGTCGATCGTCATGGCTCACGTCACGAAAGCCTCGTGTGGTTTGCCCCGCCTTGATATCTCCGCTCCTCGTGAGCATGCCTGGCTAGGCCACTCCTGAGGAGGTCCTGCGTCGTCCGCCTCGCGAGGCTTGGCCCCTCGCGAGGGTCTTGGATGCTTTGCTGATGAAGATGGGCCGTACGGGCCCGCTAGCTTAGCCACGCCGTGGGCCACAGGCAGGCAAGTCTGGGGACCCCCGTTCCCAGAACGCCGACAGTAACCCCCGGGCCCAAGGTGCGCTCGGGCTTGGCTTCGCGGCGAAGCCAAGGGTCAAGTACATTGCACCGCGGGCCCCAAAAGCCTGCGGCCTCGGTTGACATGTGGTGGTTGATTGGACGTAGGCATCTCCGCTTCCCCACGCTGCCTCGGCAACTGTCTAACTTGACAAGTCCCTGCGACATGCAAGGAAAACCATCATTACCTGTGATTGTGGGAGGCGCCGGTTGGCCTTCTTTTGCTATAAATGGGGAGGGGGGAGCCCCCGTTGCCCATCCCTTCCTCGGTCGCTTGCTTCTTCCTCTGTGATCCACCGCTAGCAGTAATGGCGCCGCCGAAGAGGTTCTCCGCCGCGGAGAAGGGCAAAGCCCCTCGGGAGGGACCCGGCTGCCCGGCGCCCATACGAGGACGTGGCCGTCCCCGCAAGCATGCCGCGACCCCCGCCGTGACACTCGGCTCTCGGGGCGGCGCCGCAGTGCGAGGCAGGGGTCGCTCCAGTCGTGGCAGTCCGGTCGATGAGAGGAGACGTGCCGTGGTTGCACGACCTCCCCGGTCGTGGTTCCATGCGTCAGAGGTGCTGCCAGAGTTCGTTGTCTGGTCGGAGGACCCGGCCGGCAGCTGGCTCCAGCTTCCCCGCTTCATTGCCGATGAGCTGCCGGCCTCCGGTCCAGGCGGGCTCTGGCTGCAGGCAGACGGCTGCTGCAGCCGGGCTTCTTGGGTCGCGGTCGAGGTCTCCGTCGCGGGCAACATAGCTCTGGCCCACGGCTGGCAGACGTTCGCCCGCGCGCGCGGCCTGGGCAGGCGGTGCACCCTCCACTTCAAGTTCGACGGCGACGCGACCCTCTTCGTGAGGGTGTTCGGGGAAGACGGTCACCGCGCAGGATGCTGCCCCAAAGTGAACAACGGCGAGGAGGTGCTCGGCCTTGGCGATGGTCGGGACGAGGAGGAGCACGAGCCCGCCGGCCGCGCCTTGTCTGGCTATGGCGGCTCCTCCTTCGACGACAGCTCCAGCAGCGGCGGCCCTGATCAGCCGCCACGCCGCCGTGCACGCTTCGAAGGTGGTAGCAGGTCGTCTCGCCGTCGCGCATTGGTGAAGCGCGAGGAGGGGTCCGACTAGACCCGGGACATCGTCGAGGCGCCGCCTCCGTCGGCTGCCGCAGGGGCGATCGCTGCTTTTTTTATGCTCTCCTTTCCCTTCCTGCATCGAAAACGAAACCAGCATGGGCCCGGAGTGCGTGTATCGAACCATAACTTATTAACCATTATGCTATGCTTGTTGTTTCAGTGTTGTGTGGCTATTTTGCGCAAAGACAACTTAGCCTGGTGCGTTCGGAGCGCCCTCCTCCTTACGAGACATTTATTTCCTCATGTCCGTCCTGACCTTGCGGTCTGCGATTGCTCGGGACCTGTAAAAAATTTGTTAGGGGGTTTGCCAGGAGACTCGTCGTTCACCCAAGCCTCGACCCGACGCTTT
Source organism: Triticum aestivum (assembly GCF_018294505.1). NCBI lineage: Eukaryota > Viridiplantae > Streptophyta > Magnoliopsida > Poales > Poaceae > Triticum > Triticum aestivum. The sequence continues at coordinate 164,030,007 of NC_057811.1, read as the reverse complement.
GTATCGCGGTACCCGAGGGGCATAGGCTAGGAGAGATGCGCCGGTTTTCGGGCTCGAATGAGGGTGGCTCGCGAGAAGGCAGAGAGGAGAAAAACGCTCGCGAGGGCACCTGCCTAGCCCCCTCGCGAGGTATGCGAGAGAGAGTACACGAGCGAACCAGATCCGGAAAATGCAGTAAGAGGCGAGGGAATCGAATCAGCAAGGAACACCAAAGGCAAACTTCGATTAAGGAAAAATGAGCCAACTACAGAAAGCAAATGAAAAGCCGCGTCCGGCACCTAGTGTGGTCTTCAAGTCTTCTCACCAGCGCGGAGCTAAGTGCTGCCACTAGGCGTGGGCGGGAGCCCCAGGGCCTGAGGCCGGTGCTCCTGAGACTCTGATGCATGTACAGCCCCACTCATTATTACGTGAGAGTGTCACGGGCGGCGATTCTTCACAGGCGCCGGGTCTTCTTCACAGGCTCTAGGCCTTTCTTCACAGGCTCTGGGCCTTGCTTCATTGGTAGAACTTCCGGAGGTGCTGGATGTTCCAGGCCTTCTGGATGGGAATCCCGTCTTGCGTCTCCAGGCGCGCTGCACCAGGCCTGGAGACGTGGACGACCCTGAACGGGCCCTCCCACATGGGTGAAAGCTTGTGCAGCCCTTCCCTGGAGAGGACCCGCCTCAGGACGAGGTCGCCCACCTCGAGTGTCCTAGAGCGGACATTGCGGCAGTGGTATCGCCGCAGTGCTTGTTGGTACCTTGCCGCCCTCAATGCAGCTTCGCGACGGTGTTCCTCCCCTAGCACGAGATCCACCCCCCGCGTGGCATCCTGCTGCGTCTCGTTGAACGCCAGGACCCGTGCAGAGCGATGCTTGACCTCATGAGGAAGGACTGCTTCAGCCCCGTAGATGAGGAAGAATGGAGTCTCGCCCGTTGGCCTGGTGGCGGTGGTGCGGATGGACCACAGCACGGACCGAAGCTCGTCGTGCCAGCCCCTGCCGTAGGCTTCTAGCTTCTTCTTGAAGGTCCTGGTCTTGAGGCCCCTCAGGACCTCTGCGTTGGCGCATTCAGCCTGACCATTACTCCTGGGGTGCGCCACTGAAGCGTAGCAAATCTACGTTCCAAGGTTAGCACAGTAGGTTTTGAAGAGGTTACTAGTAAACTGCGAGCCGTTATCTGTGATGATGCGGTTGGGGACCCCGAAATGGCTTACGAGGCCCTTGATGAACTTGACAGCAGAGCCGGCCGGGATGGTACGGACGGCCTCCAGTCCCGCCCACTTGGTGAACTTGTCGATGGCGACGTAGAGATAGCGGTAGCCCCCTGGCGCCCGGGGGAACGAGCCTACGATGTCCAGCCCCCAGACCGCGAACGGCAATGTGAGCGGGGTGGTCTGGAGGCCCTGAGCCGGCTGATGGATTTGCTTGGCGTGGAATTGGCAAGCTTCGCAGGACTTCACGAGCTCGGCTGCGTTGTTGAGTGCCGTAGGCCAGTAGAATCCGCTGCGGAACACCTTGCCGATGAGGGTCCGTGACGACGAGTGGTGCCCGCAGTCCCCACCGTGTATGTCGATCAGCAACTCCCTTCCTTGATCATTGGAGATGCAGTGCAGCGTGACATCATTCGGTCGTTTCTTGTACAACTCACCATCTTGGATACAGTATGCCGTGGCCTGCCGGGCCATGCGCTTGGCGTCCTCTTCCTTCTCCGGCAGCGTCCCTTACATCAGGTACTCCTTGAACTCCTTGGTCCAGCATTCTTCCTGGGGCTCGAGCGCTAGGAGCAGCCGAGATCCTGAGGTTGGGCCACAGGCCGGGGCTCCCGTGGCTAGAGGCTGTGTGAGCTCCTCCCGAGGCTGAGTCGCGCTTGAAAGTGGTGGTGTAGCTGATGGCTTGAAGAGCCGCTCCTCAAAGACGTCGGGCTCTTGCGGTTGCCGCTTGGATGCTCTCCTGGCGATGTCGTCGGCTTCCTTGTTGGTGCCCCGGGGCACATGCTGCAGCTCCAGGCCTGAGAACTGCTTCTCCATCTTACGCACCTCTGCGAGGTATGCCTCCATGTGCTCGTCCTTTGGCTCGTATACCTTATTGGAGAAGCTGACGAGGAGTTGCGAGTCGCCTCTGACGGCAAGGCGCTTCACCCCTAGAGCTGCCGCAGCCTTCAGGCCATCTATGAGGCCTTCGTATTCTGCGATATTGTTGGAGACCTTCTCGCCGTGCTGAAAGCAGAGCTACACACTGTAGTAGAGCTTGTCCTGAGTGGGCGAAATGAGCACCGCTCCAGCCCCCGCGCCCTGGTGCGCGAAGGCGCCATCGAAATACATGACCCAGCCGTCTGGAGCTTCGCTCCCTAGTGAGGTGGATCGGTCTCCGCCTTCTTCGAGCGTCGAGGCATCCGTCCATTATGCCACAAAATCAGCGAGCGCGGCCCCCTTGATGACCCTGGTCGTGCTGAACTCCAACTGGAATGCTTGCAACTCGATGTTCCACTCAGCAACCCTTCCAGCTGAGTTGGGGCTCCTGAGCACCCTCTCCAATGGGTAGGCTGAGACGACCTTGATGGGGTGGCCCTAGAAGTAGTGTCGCAACTTGCGTGAGGCCACCAAGAGTGCGAGCAGGAGTTTCTGAGGCATGGGGTAGCGTCTCGCAGGTGCCCTCGCGTGTCACAGCACGGTGCTGACGAAGTACACCGGGTGTTCGACAAGAGCTGGCACACTGTCGAGGCCCGGGTCCTGCGGAGGTTGGGGCATCCCCTGAGGTGGAGGGGTTCCTAAGACCTGACTGTCTTCAGGAGTTTCGACGATGTTGTCCCGCCGAGCTTGGTCTGCTGCCGCTGAAGCCCTTGCTGCGCCTTCCTGACCCTGCACCACCTTAGCTCCGGCTTGGCGCAGCGTGCCCCTTGTTTGGTGCTCCTCTCGAACCGCCACCAGCGCCGCACTGGCGGAATACGGGGTGGCGGCAAGGTAGAGCACTAGGGGCTCGAGTGGCCGTGGTGCCACCATCACCGGCGGGCTGGTAAGGTATTTCTTGAGGTCTTGGAAGGCTTGGTTGGCCTCCAGGGTCCACTCGAACGGGCCTTTTTTCATGAGCTTGAAGAAGGGTAAGGCGCGCTCCCCTGGCTTGGAGATGAAACGCCCCAATGCGGTCACCCGCCCCGCTAGCTTCTGCATCTCTTTGAGGGTCTGTGGTGGGCTCATGTCCTCGATGGCCTTGATCTTCTCCAGGTTCGCCTCAATCCCCCTATGTGATACGAGGAATCCTAGCAGCTTGCCGGAGGGGACGCCGAACACACACTTCTCAGGGTTGAGCCTTAAGTTCACCTGGTGCAGCCTCTCGAAGGTCTCCTCCAAATCTTGAATCAATGTTCTCGCCTCGCGAGACTTCACCACTATGTCGTCGACGTAGGCCTCTGTGTTTCTCCCGAGCTGCCGCCCCAGGCCGATGTGCATCAGCCGCTGAAAAGTCGCGCCCGCATTGCGCAGCCCGAAGGGCATGCAGGTGTAGTAGTACACCCCACATAGTGTCAGGAAGGCTGTGTTCTCCACATCTTCCAGCGCCATATTGATCTGATGGTACCCTGAGAACGCATCCAGGAAGCACAGCAGGTCGCACTCGGTGGTGGAGTCGACGATCTGGTCGATGCGCGGGGGCGGGAACGGATCTTGGGGGCAGGCTTTATTAAGGTTAGTGAAGTCGACGCACATCCGTTCCTTCCCGCCTTTCTTTGGCACTACGACGGGGTTCGCCAGCCATTCGGGATATCGAACCTCGCGAAAGGCACCCGCGGCCTCCAGCTTGCGGGTCTCCTGGACGATGAAGGCCTGCTTCTCAGTGGACTGCCGTCTTGCTCCCTGCTTCACGGGGCGTATGTTGGGGCATACCCTTAGATGATGTTGAATCACCTCCCTCAAGACCCCTACCAGCTGATTAGGCTCCCACGCGAATATCTCCTGGTTTGCGCGCAAGAACCTCACCAGTGCCTCCTCTTGACCCGAGTCGAGGCTGGCGCCTATGGTGAAGGTGGCTCCCGAAGATCCGTCCTCATTGACTGGCACCCGCTTGGTTTCCGCCTTATCTTGGGTGAACAGCTGCTTCTTCTTGGTAGGCATGGCCTCCTTGGCCTCGGGGGTACCGGCGCCGGCGGGCTGTGCTGCTGCCGCGGTCTTGATGGCAAGCCTGAGTGCCGTCATGGCCTCCTTGGTGTCCCCCTTGATGGTGAGAACGCCTTTGCTCCCAGGCATGTTCATGAGTTGTAGGCCGGATGAGTCGTCGCCATGAACTGAGCGAGAGCTGGGTACACGAGGATGGCGTTGTACGGGAGACCGATGCGGGCGATGTCAAAGTCAACCAGCTCGGTGCGGTAGTTGTCGCATGTGCCGAAGGTGACGGGGACACGGATCTGCCCAAGAGAGTGGGTAGCTCCGCCACCAACTCCCGAGAAGGGCTTGCTAAGGCTGAGTCACTCGAGCGACACGTGAAGAAGGCTGAAGGCTTCTACGAAGAGCAAGTTGAGGCCGACACCACCGTCGATGAGGGTCTTGGTAACAACCACGGTGCAGATGGTGGGCGTGCAGAGCATTGGGAGCATGCCCGAGCTGGCGGTGGAGTCGGGGTGGTCTTCTAAGCCGAAAGTAAGGTCGCACTCTGGCGCGGCCCAACCCGGCGGAGCCCCCGGGCGCTTGGAGGCAGCCCTAATCTGGCGGAGGAACGTCTTGACGTGGCGATCTGAAGGCGGTGCTTGAGAGCCGCCCAGTAGGGCTGCGACTGCGTGGTGCGCTGGCAGCGCATAGCGAGCAGCGAAGAGGTCGCGGAGCTCCCCCAGGACGCCACCTTGGATCCAGGGAGGTTGAGCAGCCAGGCGCATGGCTCACCGGTGAGGGCCATGGGGAACCAGTTGGCCATGATCTTGTCGTCGCCTCCGGCCTTGAGGACAGCCTCCTCGTACGCCAGCAGGAATGGCGACGGATCTGCCGCACCGTCGTAACGCGGCGGCATCTCTGGCTTGAACTTGGTCGGCCACCGTACCCGCCGTAGGGCGGGGCCAGGGCTCGGTACCCGGATGCCCCGCTGCCGATGCTGGCCGCGTGAGTGGATGGCGGGGCACCTGCCATGGGGGTGAAGTGCGACGGCGCGGGGCATAGGCTGGTGGAGAGGAGCTATGGCGCACCCCTACCTGGCGCGCCAAATGTCGATGGGGTTCCGGCAAAACCCTTAAGGTTCGAACTCTGGGGTGCGCGCGAAGTCTTTCCCTCCTACCGATCTAGGCCCTAGCTCTCTAAGATCTTGCGGACGAACTCGACGAACTCACAACACAGAAAGACACGAGATTTATATTGGTTCGGGCCACCGTTGTGGTGTAATACCCTACTCCAGTGTGGTGGTGGTGGATTGCCTCTTGGGCTGATGATGAACAGTACAAAAGGAAGAACAGCCTCCTGAGGTTGAGGTGTTCTTGTGTCTAGGGTAGGCTCTCGATCGGATCGGATCGGATCAAGTTGGGATGCCCCAACTGTGGTGGCTAGTTCTACTTATATAGGCCCTGGTCCTCTCCCCAAATATTGAGCGGGAAGGGAGCCAACAACGACGGGCAAATTTGAAGGGGGACAGCTAGTACAAGCTATCCTGACAAAAGTGGTCTTCGCCTGCCAAAGGCTCTGGTGGTGACGCCGTTTGGGCTCCACGATGACCTCCGCCTTGCCGCCCCGCTGGTCTTGGTCTCGTTGCACCGATATGGCAACCTTTGCCTGATGCCTCGGTACTCCTCGCCTGCGCTGGCCTCCTTAGCACCAAAGAGGAAACAAGGACGATGCGCGTGCTGGCGCCCGCCTAGTGTCGATCGTCATGGCTCACGTCACGAAAGCCTCGTGAGGTTTGCCCCGCCTTGATATCTGTGCTCCTCGTGAGCATGCCTGGCTAGGCCACTCCTGAGGAGGTCCTGCATCGTCCGCCTCGCGAGGCTTGGCCCCTCGCGAGGGTCTTGGATGCTTTGCTGATGAAGATGGGCCGTACGGGCCCGCTAGCTTAGCCACGCCGTGGGCCACAGGCAGGCAAGTCTAGGGACCCCCGTTCCCAGAACGCCGACAGAGTAGTTGCTTCTTCTTCTTGGGAATGGCCTCAGGAGGGTACATGGTGCCTTGGTTGTTGGGGTCTTCGATTGCTGCAGCTTGGAAGGCGCGCTGAAGGGAGCACACCGCATCTCTTTCTTCGCAGGGGACTGTGATGATTCCGCCGCTTCCTGACATCTTGAGGACGTTGTAGCCATGGTGGGTCACTGCCATGAATTTGGCTAATGCTGGGTACCAAAAGATGGCGTTGTACGGCAGACAGATGTGGGCGACGTCGAAGTCGATGAGCTCGGTGTGGTAGTTGTCGCACTGGCCGAAGGTGACAGGGAGGCGGACTTGCCCTATCGGGGTGGTAGAGTCGTCGGTCACTCCTGAGAAGGGCTTGGTAGGATGTAGCTGATCGTATGGCACTTGGAAGCTGTTGAATGTCTCGACGGAGAGGATGTTAAGCCCTGTGCCGCCGTCGATGAGGGTCTTGGTGACTTGGACGTTGCTGATGACGGGCGAGCACAGCATCTGGAGGGCGCCAGCAGTGGCCACGCATTTGAGTTGTTCTGATGAACTGAAGGTGATGGCGCACTTGGACCACCTGAGCGGGCGCGTGGCCTCAAGCCTGGGAAGGGCCGCGTTCACTTCGCGAGCAAAGTGCTTGAAGATGCACTGGGAAGCAGGGGCCTGAGCGCCGCCCAAGATGCAAGCGATGGCGGTCGGCTCCTGGAAGCCCCCAGCCCCCTCGTCCTGATGGTGGTCGTCGTTCCTTCTTGGTGGTGGTGGCAGTGGAGGGAGACCAGCATTGCCCTGAGGGCGATTCTCGCAGGGCTGGTCCCTCCATGCGCCCTCACGAGGCCGGTCCTGCCAGCGGTCCTCACGAGGCCGGTCGTGCCACTCCTGGCGGGGGCCGCGATCGTCCCAGCGTCCTCCAGCTCGTCCTCCTCCTTGGCCGTAGCCCCGGTCTTTGCACTCGGGGCGTCGACCGAAGCGTCCATCTCGAAATGCCATGAGCTCTTGACAATCGTTGATGTTGTGGCTGTGTACGTTGTGGAAGGCGCAGAACGGACAGCTGCTCTTGGACGACTCGGGTTGATCCCGGCCGCGCTTCGTGTCTGGCTCCGCCGCGAGCACGGCCACCCCGTTGCGCTTCACGTCCTTGGCCTTGGCTTTCTTCTCCTCTGGGTCGATAGCAGGGAGCCCGAGGAGGGAAAGGCGCCCTTCCTCAGCTCTTGCGCACTTGGTTGCCATGTTGAACAGCTCCAGAGCCGTGCATAGCTCCTCGTGGATGGCGAGCTCCTCCTTCATCTTGACGCCACGAACGCCATCGGAAAACGCTGAAATGATGGCTTCGTCCGTCACCTTGGGGATCTTGAGGCGGACGCTATTGAAGCGCTGGATGTACTTCTGCAAGGTCTCTCCTGGCTGCTGCTTGATGCGTCGTAGGTCACCCGCGGCCGGCCGGCGGTCGCGAGTGCCCTGGAAGTTGGCAACAAAGCGGTCACGCATCTCACCACAGGAGGAGATCGAGCCCGGGGCAGATTCAGGAGCCACGAGCGAGCACCATCACTACAAAAAAAATACACTTCCATGATGATACGTGTTTGTCACAGTAGGTCGCAGTTTTTTCATGCAGATACATCCATGACGGTTTTATGACAGAATCAAGATAGTCATACCTATGCTGTCGTAGAAAGTGTTCGATGATATTACCACAATTATCATCACGGAAGTGTCCACTTCCATGACGATAAATCGCGCGTCACAGAAGTGCTTTCGTCAAGGGTGACCGACACGTGGCATCCACCATAACGGAACGCCATTAAGCTATCGAGTCCGGTTTTGGATCCAATAACCCGTTAACAGCCGGGACCAATGGGAAATTTCCACGTGTAAAATTCTGATTGGCTGGAGGGAACACCTGTCAGGTCGTCAGTGGGCCAGATGTTGCCCGTCCATTGGAGGAGACATGCCTATGATACGTCGACACGTGGCTGGGCCCAACAGAGGCCCATATAGGTTAAAAAGGCCAGCCCAGTCAAAGGCCTGTAGTACTTACTCAGGTACTAGTGGGCCAGCCCAATAACGGCCTGCTTAATAATGGCCCATTTACGGCCCAAAGCCAGATCTGGCCCGTTAATTTTTCGCCGAATATTTGGGCCCATTTACGGCCCGAAGCTAGATCTGGCCCGTTAATTGTTCGCCGAATATTTGGGCTCAATTACAGCCCAGTTACTTTCGGCCTGTTAGAGGCCCGATGTAGACATGGGCCCATTTCAGCCCGGTGTGACTTTCGGCCTGGGAATGGCCCGTGCTGCCCATGGGCCATATATGGTCCGACGGGACATCGGGTCCACTAACGGCCCGAGATAAAGGTGGCAACAGTTAAGCCCAACATGACTTTGGGCCTGTTAAAGGCCTGTCGCATAATTTGGCCCGTTGATGTATGTACTAAGCTTTCGGCCTCTTAAAGGCCCATGATATCAGTGGGCCAACTAAGGCCCGAGATATGTTTTGGCTTGGTAACAGCCCGTGATATAACTGGGCCCAAAAAGGCCCAGTCTACATTTCAGCCTGCTGAAGGCCCGTCGACGACTAGTGAAAATTGAGGCCCAACATGTATTTTGGCCTGCTAAAGGCCCATGGTTTCATCTGGGCCATAATAGGCCAGTACAATATTAAGCCTGTTAATGGCCCAACGCTACCTGGGCCAAACTAAGCGCTGGGTCCACAAAAGGCCCAACTAAAATATAGGCCGGTGTAAGTTGTGGGCCTGGCGCAAAGTGTGAAGGCCCCAATCATTCGGGCCCAAGAAAGACGCAGGCCGGCCCAATTGTGGCCCGCTAAAAACCAGGCCTGTTAGAGGCGAATGTTTCGGCCCGGTCGACTACATCTGATATTTTTTCAGATAGCGAATGATGGCAGTAACTAGTAGGAATTAAGAACAAACCTACTCTATAAAATAAAGAAATTACGGCATAGTAACTAAGAATAAACCTACACTATACAATAAAGGATTTAAGGTATATTACATCCACTGGGCATCGAAGTTCGCCACCAGTGATCATAAAGCGCAACGAAGAAGCAGATTACAAAAACTGGGCACCATTGCAGCGTAACAAAATAATACTGAACCGAGACCACTTCCAAGACAGTTCAAGAAAGGTTAGCCTTGCGGGGAACTGCTGCGCAAGCTGCTGAGCAAGGCTGTGAGACCGGCCTAGCATGTCGGTCATAGCTTCCAGGTGTAGCTGTTTAGCGATGAGGTTCTCATTGGTGTTCTCCGCAATCTTTCTTAGAGATAGGACTTCAAGTCGAAGTTGAGTTGCAGAATGCCTTTCTGCTAGAACTTGGGACTGAAGAAGTCGAACTGATTCAGACAACGAATTCTGTGAGCTTGTCTGACTGCTAGTCTCAAGTAACTTGAACACTGCATCAAGACAAGACTTTGGGGTTGTCTCGCTATCTTCAAGATGTTTTGCCTTCTTTGCTGCAATATATGTTGGGTTTGTCTCACAGCCTTCAGCAGACTTGTGCATGCCATCAGGCATATCACCCTGAAACAAAGCAGAGAGATGACAGGTTTTGCACGTGTATAAACAAAGATGATAACTGTGCTGTCAATTCCATCCAATTTCAAATTAGAAAATAAAGAGTAAGTTCAAAATATCAATAGCATAATTTGGCATTGTTCATAATGCGGGGAGCTTCACCACACTACTGGATTACCATGTCAACATAACAAGCATAGATGAAGGGCAAAGAAAATCATTGTATCTATTTTGGTTAATGTGCATGGCATGTTGTTCATATCATCAGCCACATCAGTAAGATAAAACAGGAGATGACAAGGTGCAAACGTGGGCTGCTTCACCACACACTGGATTATAGATCCACAAAAACAAGCATACATATAGGGAGTATTGAGTAATGTGCATGGTATGAATAAGGAATTTGGTTTTACAAGTAAAACTTAGAACTTACGGTTCTTGCGAACATGCATTTTGGTAGAAACAGCAAACTAAACAGCAGTAAACGATAGGGAGTATGAGCAAATTAAACAGCAGTTGAGGATAAAGGCTTTAGAAGGACTGACTTACATTAACAGTTAACACCGGCTTTATAATGCCCTTCTCCATGTCAAGGGAAGGATAACTCAAGAATTTCAGCACAGAATCTTCTTCATAAGCATTGCATGTACTCTACATTTTGTAGAGAGTAATTATAGATATGATAATACTGGAAGGGATAGAGGATAATGAAGATAAGATGCAGATTGATGCTACATAATCAACTACCAATCCCTGGAAGTACAAGCGTTACAGAACAAAATGTACTGACAAGAGCAATGGGCTACACTTCTGCACTGGCATTGTCTGTGTATTCTACTTGTTGGTAAGATTAAATATAGATCTGATCTTTTTTAGTAAATGGTGGGCGAGGGAGATAAGATGCAGAATGCTACACAATGAACCAATCCCTCTTCCCATAATACAAGAGTGTTTTGAACACTGGTGTACTGTACAAAACGTTCTTATATTATGGGACGGAGGGAGTAGCTGTTAATGTAAGTACAGTGATAGACGACGTTCAGTCCTTACAAGAGGACTGCAGAGCTAAACCTCTTCAAAAGCATTGGGTTGATTCTAAATTTATGTAAGAGTCCATACGGATCTTATAATGTCCACCAAATGGACGATAACGAGGCTAACATGTGCAGTGATGCTACATAATCAAACAGCTATGAAAGTAAGTATGGTCATACAGGGCAAGAGGTACTCACAAGAGCAATGCAGTGTGCAGTATAGTTGCGAGATTCTGTGGTCCCTTGAGAATGAATGTTCTTCTGCTAACAGTTTTCGTACAAGTGAGACGTTAAGGCAAATGCAGAAATGTAGTTCAAATTGTGATGTGATATCATAGACAGTACCTTACGCTGCAGCCGAGACCAATGTGTAACAAGATTATTCCAGTCACCGTCGGATAAATGTAGCACCGGAGACTTTACAGAAATTTCATTTAGAGGCTTGCCATCGAAGTGCGCTTGCCTCAGGTAGGAACGATACTTCATCAACGAGTGCTTGAAAAGCGCAACCAACCCTTGCTCGTCTTCACAATCCAGTTTGGTCCTTGCCTATTTAAAAGAATGAAATCTTGTGTCTTCTGTCAGCAGAAACATATGCAGTAATGACCATGAATAACATTAGTACATTACTTACGCGTAAGTTGCGGAGGAAGACTGGAAATTGTTCTGTGTCTGCGGTATAATCTTTCCATGAAGGAAAGATGCGCACAAAGTTCCTGACAACAATATAAGCTTCGTCTTCTAAACTGGGAAGAAATGGAACAGGGGTCCTATTTGCTGCAATTGGGGCTCTCTCTGGTTCGAAAAGGGATTTGGCAACTGGATTTGGTGTACTCTTTGCTGGAATGGGGGTTTTGCGTCGTAGAGCTGGTGCTATGTCAACTGGCATAATCATACTGTTTGCTGCAGTTGGGGTCTACTGAGTTGGGGCATCAGAAATGACCAGTGTAGTAGGGCTAGAGTCTGCTAGAGTTGGGGTGTTTTGTGGGTCAGGTGATATTGCAACTACACCTAATGGGCTATTTGATTTATCAGGTGCCACTACCTTTTCCAAATACTTTGCTTGTGCTCCTCCACGATCAGCAATCGCCCTCTTCCTTTTGAACGTCTGATACACAAGAACAACATTTGAATGGATAAATATGGTATGATGACAGATGGAATATGTACTGAAAATGGATAGGCAGGGCGTATTCACATACACGATGTGTAAACTAAGCTAATGGCAGTTCAACAAAGTAGAAGCAATGCAAAGCATCAGTTGCAAGATATGTGCGACCAATGTAACCTTGGAAAGTTAGAGCAAGCACCTTGATGGGTGAATAAGATAGGGCATCTTCCTCTGACTCCTCCACTAGGGAGCTACATTGACTTAGGTCTCCCTCTAGCTCAGAATCACTGTTAGGATCATATTCTGAGCATGAATCTGTAGGTGGAGAGCGTTTGCATTGCATTGCATCCAGACTTGATTTCAGTCCCTTAATGCCAAGTTTGACAGCCATGGCATTGTTCTGCTTTATTCTTTTCATGCGCGCAAGCTCATAATCATTATGATGCTGTTCAGAATCTGAGATTCATGAAAACATAAAAAGTAGTCAGATTATCTATGGAATGCATTGCGGATTCAACTCGAAGAGTGTCTCCCTATAAACCCCTGCATATGCAAAGTTCACCCCCCAACCGTGCTGACCAGACCACACACAGAAATACAAACCCCTTATGTCTCTATAACAGGCAGACACACATTTCAAAACTGAAGTAGGAACATTAGAATCATATGAAATTCGTATTTGAACAAATAAACTAAGGAATTATGAGTGGCATAATGTTTAGCTTCAAGGGTGGAGTGTTGGTAGTGCGACACAAAGCAAGTAGGCAGATTGTATTCCATGTAAAAGATCGAAGCCTATGTAAAAGCTGGAAATGACACTTTCTTTCTATACAATGCAGTGTTCGTTGCCCACACATGATGGAAGAGATCACATAGAGAAATACTATTCACTCATGTCTACGGTTCCAGTATTTAGAAACAGGGTGGTCCACCCTAAAAGAATATTGACAACAAATATGACAAGGCAAGCATAGATGTAGTGAATCAATCATTTACTTGTGAGCTTACTAGGACAAGTATGCAGAATTGTAACTGCAGTAAGAGACCGTCCAAAATCTGAATCAAGAAGTTTGTCTAGCACTTATTGTTTGCAACTAATCGACGTGAATAATTGGATATTATATTGAATGAGTAAGAAAGACAAGTAAAATTGTCACCAAACCTGGCTTGCAGTAGTAATCTGGGTCAATGTCACTACGACCAACAATCCAAAATGACTAGTGTGTGTTCCTAGGGCCGGAATTTTGAAAACCCTGTGAACTTTACAGGTACTAAAGATTGCCGAAATACATCTGAACCATTAAGTGTAGGTAGCACTGAGCACACAACAAACCCTAATGACAGTCCTGCCTAATGAGTAATGAATCAATTAGAAAAAGGGTGATGAGGAGTGGCTGCTGAGTGTTGAGGACGTATCTCAGGATAAATCGAGTTGGCTTAGTGGGTGCTGCACGCCTGAGCCCTAAACAGACTGGGAAGGTAGGCACGGCAGCGCGCCCGGGCAGCGGTGACGCTGTTGGGCGAGCGGCTCCTGACCTCCTGTTAGTCTGGAGTCTCCTCCTAGAGTCATGTCATCCGGGGACGGCAAGTCGCCGGCGAGGTAGGCGGCTGGGGGCGAGTAGAGATCGGAAGCGCGCAGCAGAACAGAGGGGAATCGGGGCCTGGGACGACCCAAAATCCCAGGGTGGGCCGGCCCACCGTGGGCACCCTGTAGAGATACACACCCGAGCGGTGAACATGCATTTTCAAAACTAATTTAGGAACATTTTGCTGACAAATTAAATGACTCTGTTTTAATAATATCAGATTCGTATTTGAACAACTAAGCTTGTTTAGCTTGATGGGTGGAGCAGTGCTATTATGACACAAAGCACGTATTCTGATCGTATAGTGATCATGAAAGGGGGAAACTCTAAGCATATTTTCAGCAAAAGAGGGTTTCCCCTCCGATTTCTATTAAAGAAACCACCACGGAACCAACATGATCAATTAAACCGTATTATGACTATGCCATGGCAGATTTCAAGCTGCAAACCGGAGAAATGATATTTAGCAGCCATTGTTTGCTTCGAACTAAGAACTAAATTCTAAGAGCTGAAAAGAAAGTAGAGTAACCAAGTTAAGATCTATTTTCTGGTTGAGATCAAAAAGTTGAGGAGATATGAAGTACCACCTCTCTTGCGGCGCCGTGTAGGCATCGGGGGTGCGATGGCTGTCGATGGCATTGAAGCAGATCTGCGACGGCAGACGGGTGCATCGGGGGATAAGTCCCGTTGCGGTGGAAGAGAAGGTCGTGTGAGCGGCCCCGACAAAGAGGATGACGGTGCCGATGAAGCGAGAGGACGTGATGCAAGGCTCTTGGTCCGTCGCCGTGGATGAGAAACATCCATCTCTAGCAGTGGACGACGCGATCTTTGTAGGTGCTCCGGCATGGTGGAGGACGGTGGCGATGGATGTGGTGGAGGACGGCGGCGATGGATGGGGTGGAGGACGGCGACGATGGATGGCGTGGCAGACGGAGGCTGGTGTCGGGATGGTGTTCTAGCGCGGACGGTGTATGAATGGGAAAATGGAGGGAGAGGTACGGGGAACCATGTTTTTGGGACGCGCCTGTCTGAAATATGGGAAAGTTACGAACTTAGCCCCCGTTTAAAATATGGACGTCTCGTCGGTTGGGGATACGATGGTAATTTTGCATCTCACCAATATTTGCTCAGAGCGATTTCGGTCGAGGAGAGGGTGGTTGGCTCCCATGGTTGGCTCCCATGGTGTATGAACGGGGCTGACAGGTAGGGCGGTTGTGTCACGGCTGAGTGAAGTTACAAACCCGCCCCTATTGAAAATATTTGCCCACATCGATTTCGGCCGAGTCGAGTTTGTTTTGCCGCTCATCGTATATGAATGGGGAAATGGAGGGAGAAACAGAGGTCTTTCAGACGAGCTTGAATCAAATGTGTTTTGCCGCCCATGTTTGGCACCCACCGTGTCGGAATGGGCTCAGAGGCGGTCCTGTCACGTCTAATTAAAGTTACTAACCTACCCCTATTTAGAGCAGTGGAAATCGGGCCGATGGATTGTCCGTGTAACGAGTAGACAGTAATTTCCATCTCCCAAACACTTGGCTTCGGGCAGCCGACGTGGGAGTGGACATTTTGCCGCTTCTTTCGAATTTTCAGACAATAAGCATCCACGTTTACCCTGGCAACTAAATTCGAATCCATTTTTTATTCCTATACGAATCTTTATAAATCATTCTATGTGTTTTTATATATCTTCAAAAGGACGACAAAGATGTATTCCACTGTCATATATGAATATGGTTTACAAATGTTGATACTCAAATTCAGAAGCTAGAATCCATTTTAAGGTGAATTCGGATATTTGGAACACTTCACGTCCAACTCAAATGTCACACGCAGCATAATGTGTACTCCCATTTAGATATGTACACAAGCGATGTATCAAGATTCAAATACCGAGTCAATCAACCAAGAATGTACAGAACTAACAGACATATAAACACTTATAGAGAACATGGATCAATAATATCAACTAACATACATAAGCCAGGCCGCTGTACTTTTTTTTGCTACAACAACATCCTTTTTTTAGCCAAGCTACTACATCTTGGCCCTTTCCGATGCGTGCCACTTATGGTCCATCTATACTACTATTATTGCTGAATGCACATTCAGCCCGATTGGCATATTTGTAGGTCTGGCACAGCAATCAAAATGAAATGTCTCCGAGTCTTATCAATTAATACAGACTTGTGCTCAAATAAAATTACAAACCAAAAAACAAAAACAAAAACAATTATTACATGATCTCTAAAACAAATGGTTTGATTGATTACATGAACAAACAACACAAAGGTTATTCAATGATGGAAAGAACATTTCACCTATGATTTACCAAGTGGGAATTTAATTTCCTTTTTTTCCTTCAGGACCTTAACAATGTGGTCAGTCTCAGCTTGCTTCGTTTTGAAATCCACCAAATATTTAATGGTTGTCTTGAGTACTGCTTGTGATTGTGCTGTTTGCTTCCTCAACATGTCAACTTCATCTCTAAGTGCAGAAGCAGAATCTCTTTCTACCACTAGTTTAGCCTCTAGAGCATCAGCAGTTGGCAATTCATAATGTACGATTGGGCCGGTGCCACTGCTGTGGGATGATACAACGTCCATGGGGACCTCGCTCTTTGATCTTGGGCTAACCTGTTTTGCCATTAAAGTTCCGATTGGATTCAGAAAAGTTGAAGTTAGCAAAACATCTCAACTGGGAGTTATAACAGCAAACCAGTTAAACAAACAAGGAATTAAAGAGTTTCAATTGGATGCTGAAAAGTAGTTATTAACATCATTGTAACCCGTTGTTGCAGCAGCAAAGCAGTTAAACAAACAAGTAGCTATTTAAGTTCAGGCAAACAGGTAATTCTTAACAGTAAGTATCAAACACATAGATAGGCGCAGTCTATAATAGGATTAACAGGCTGTGGCATTATGTAATCAGTAGCAAACTAAATTAAGCCAAGCAACGTAATTGAACAATTTTGCAATAAGTGGCTAACTAAAATTCCGAGAAGCAGGTAACTGAACTTACACTAGTTCTTTGTACAGGCACACTGCAACTTCTTTTTCGCTTACAAGGTTGTACGAAGGAGTCCATGGCATCAATTGCTTGGATACGCAGTCCCAATACTTCTTTCTTCCCACACTGCATTGGTAATTCGAATGGTTAATCTGGTAAGATGGTGCGTCCTTGATATGTTATATGAGGACGTGTAGTCAGACTAGTTGTAGCCACACACATCACACTGGCTTTTACTGTATATTTCATGCTATTACTTTTGGCATATCGAGATATAAGCAATCTACAATAGGATGAAAAGACTGGCATCCTTCACATTATTGGCGAACTCAGTTCATAGAAACAAGCAATTAAACCATTCTGTGGGTAAATCAAAAGCGCCACTGGAATATTTTTCACTACCCCGATCATACACGCAAAAAGGGGTGACGCCACCATAGGGGCTGCTATGGGCGGCCGCCTCGGGTGGCTGGAAAGTGTGCACCAAGTTTGAGTCGTCTAGGTTGGCCCAGGCTAGTTTTGTTCGTCCCAATGCACGAGCAGGCAATGTAAAAAATGAAGAAAAATGTTTCAATTTGGATGGGCCAATAACATAAGTTCATGGCAGGCCCTATAGCAGGCTCGCGGCCCAAACGAGTGCCTCCCATATCGATCGACAGCAGGAAAAATCCCAATTCATTCACTCCAGACTCCAGTCTGGTTCACTCCTAACCTAGCCGCCGCTGGACAGACCGACACAGCACTTCCTCGCGTCCTTGTTGGAGGGTGGTCGTCGGGCTTCAAGCGAACCGAAGGACAAGAAGATGAAGATCCAACCCTGGGTGTAGCCTGCGTGGGAGGCAGCGGCGGCAGCATGGGCATGGCATCGAGCTTGCGCAAACGGAGAGTCGCGGCTTGTAAGAGCTTGCAAGAGTAGCATGCACAACAAGCAGGTACATCACATCCCTGATTATATCTAATTCAACTCTTCAATTTCTGGCCAATAGTTAAACCTGACGGTGTTGTAAAACTGCTTGTATGTAGGGAATCTATGAGAAAATGATACCAATTTCTACTTTTTTTATAACTCCCCCAATCAATACTGAACTGACTGAATCTGATGTATCTAATCAAGTTTCCGGTGCAAACATCCAAGCTCATGTTGTTCTTGAGCCTGAAGTTTCTAATGAACAGACTACTAATGAAGGATTTGATGCAAACATTTTGCATGCTCCTGGTGATGAACATATAGTGTCTAATGAGGGATCTAATGCAAGCATTTTGCAAGCTCCCATTGAAGGATTTAGTGTCTAATGATGATCTGCTATGTTGAGAGAGACACAGAGATTTGCAGGCATTGATGACAAGCAAATTATAGTGCATTTTCATGGCTTGAGGAAACGTCGAGGCCATCTACCAGAAAGTCCCCGTATCATGACAACGTAGCATAAATACTTTTCTAATCTGTTGTTTGAAACTATTGGCATACTTGTGCAGGATAGATATATTGATATGCAGTTTGCGCACCGGTTATAGGTGCAATTACACTTCGATATTTTCAGCCAGAGAACGAATAATTCAAGCAGGTACAGACCATGTTTGTAGTCCTTGTACACCATGTTGCATTTTGTGTTTTTTGGTGCTTGCATCATTTAGTGTTTATAATCTGAACTACTTTGGATCATTAGCTAGTTTTCAAAGTGCATGTAGCTTCACATTTCTCAAGTTATGTTGATTTCCGGAGTGCAAGTGCTTTCGTATTTTTTATGTTAAATGTTCGCCCCTGGTAACTTGAATTCGTGGATCCGCCACTGCACACAAATCATACACGAATGCCAGTACGAATTAAACGAAATGCAGGGACTTATGCTAGCTCGTTGTACAGGCTCACTGCAGCTCTGCTTGCGCTTGAGATGTTCCATATACAAGTCCATGTTACCACTTGCTTGGATGTGCGGGCCTTGTGCTCCTTGCATCCCCCTCTGCATTTTTGAGACGGTGAATGGTTGATCAAATAAGAGGAATCGACCTTGCTGTTGTACCGAAGGACAGATACTTACAAGGTTATACGGGTGTGCAGGATGTGTACCAGATTCCGTAGCGCCGTCATGCTTCGCTAAAAAATGGATTTGCTTGTTTCAGATGATATCTCCAGAAGAAATAACAGTTAAAGTCAGAGTTGCATAGGCGTGTAAGCTAAGAGAGCAGTGAAAGGATATCCAAACATCGTCGGAACAGTGCACACGGGAGTGATGTGTGGATACCTAGTTCGGGCCGACGTTTGGGCATGCTCGCCTAGCTAGAGTGCGGGTCACTTCAGAGTCGTTGAGGGTAATGCGCTGGCCGCGCACGGATGCAAATCTTGAGTGGCAGCGGAGCGCTACGATGCGGTGGACGAGACCATTGTTGAAACCCCAGCGGCCTCGGGGGGCGGAGGTGCGACGATGTGCTCGGTGAAGTAGCCCCGGTGAGCTGGGAGACGGCGTCGGTGAAGCGCACCTGATGCGGTGGAAGTCGGTGTTTGTGAGGCACGTCGGTTGCGGCGACTGACGTTTCGGTGGACCACCCGGTGTGGTGCGCGAGGGCGTAGATGAGGTAGCTCCGGTGCGGTGGTGAAGCGCGGCCGTCGTCTTCGTCATCATCGTCCGGCACAGAGGTGGGGAAAGAGACGAGACGAGGGGCGATTCGAACTTTGCTTGGGTTGGCGGCGAATTGGGGATTTGAGCGATCTGGGCGCGGAAGGGGACGGTGGAGAAGGGATATTTTGCAGGGCTAGAATTGGGGCCACCAGATATTTCAATCCGAAACGTGGAAGCGCAAACTTATTTTGTTGTCGTCCTTTTTTGGGGGGGGGGGGGGGGGAGGGAGGGAGGGGGGTGGGTGGGACGCAGCTTCGGTGCCTTAAAGGCACCTGCCTTTGGGTCACTGACATGTGGGCCAGCCACCTGTTGGGCCCACATGTCATAGACACAAAGGTAGGTGCCTTAAGGCACCGAAGCATCGTCCGGGTGGGTGGTTGGGTGCTAAGCCACCGTACAACACATGCGACCACCACAACACGACCCTGGTCTGCCTGGTGCGCCTACATTTGAGAGGAGATTTGAGAATGCAAACAAATCTTCTTTCATTTGCAAATGAATCTGTATGTATTACCATGCCCGTGTTTTCCTTGCAAATAATAGTCATTCGAAACGAGATACTATAATCTAATTAATCAGGAGTTATTTTAAAAAACAAAATGGTATCCACGGTATCCACGCTAACGTGGATTAGAGTGTGTGTCACATAATTAGTTATTTGAATTAGAGTGTGTGTCACATAGCGATCTCCAATCCTAACGTGGATCTCGCATTTCACTGTATCCACTCTAGTTTTTTAATACAAATTCATATGTATATGATGAACACCATGGTAGTGAGAAAACTTTTGGATGGATTCAAACATATGACCTACAAAATAGCACAACAAATCGAGTCAATGTCAACTTTTCGAAACCTAGTATGGCACGAATTCGAAATAATTACCCATATGCATGGTCCTCAGTTCAAATCTTACAATGTACACCGAATTGAAACATCGATATTAACTCGTACTATCTACATTCAAATGTTGTTTTTAGCCCCCCCCCCCCCCCCCGCACACACACTACATACTTCCTGTATCGGTCAATCTTCCTCTCCTAACCACCTTAGGAAGCTATCGGTTTCCAACACACATTCATTATTTCTCTCCATGTTTCGATTTCTAACTCTCTCAACTACACAACCCCCTTTTTCCACTCTGTTACCAAATGTATTTACCTCACACACCCGCCATTGCACCCCATGCCGAGCTCTCTCTCTCTCTCCCTCTCCCTCTCACCCTCTCGCGCTAAATACATGCATTGCCTATCTAGCCCCCCAACCTCTCGTGCACACGCACACACGTTGTCTATCTAGGTCACTCCCTCGAGACTGTCTCACTCTTTCTTCCGCACGGCGAGCCACACTCGCTCAATCTCGCTCTCTTTATCTGAGTCTCGTTTAACCTTGTTTTCTTTCACACACAAATGATATATCTCCCTGTTCGGGCCTCGATCGACACACTCTATACTCTCTCACATAGATTGTCTATCTAGGTCAGTCCATCCAAGCCGCCCCCACTCTTTCGACCTCATGGCGGGCCACGCTCGCTCAATCTCTCTCTCTCTCGCTCCCTCTCTCTCTCTCTCTCTCTCTCTCTCTCTCTCTCTCTCTCTTTGTATGTCTCGACTGACCTCGCTCTTTCTCGGACAAAAATGATATATCACTATGTTTGAGCCCAATTCGACCTATTCACATTGTATACTCTCTCCGCACATTGTCTATCAAGGTCACTCTATCCAACCCGTCTCACTCTTTCGATCGCACGACGACCCTATGTGATCATTGACCTTGCTTCCTCCCACGCACAAAATATATCTACACGTCTGTGACTGGATCATCTCTCAAGCTCTATCTTACAGCCCTCACCCATGCCAAAAGCTCAGTCGGACAATATCTCTCCAGAGCATATATATCTGTTCAGTGAATGTCGGACCACACTCACTTTGTCTCTCTATCTATATGTCTCTCGATGGACCTCGCTTTCTCACGTCGTATCTTCCACACATTGAAGCTACCTCTCCATCCCTCGCAAAGCCGGAGCTATTTACATTGCGAGGGGCACTCCAACCTTGGATTAATTTGTGTAGGCATTTATTCCGGTCGGTTTATATTATATTTTCGCAGCATTCGGCCCACAACTACTCCAAACACCATTGCAACCCCCGGAACTCCCCTAGTTGATTTCCCTCTGGCTCGGTCATCACTCTCTCGCACGTCCTTTCTCGCCTTCAACTTCGCACCATGGTATTATTGCAAAAAACTCTGTTGTTCTCTTTAATTATTATAAATAAGCTACAAAACTACACACCGATAGTCCACTTGGAATGGAAAAAATTTCGACCCACAAATTAAAGTGCTACAAACTACACACCGAGGGGCCCACATGTCATGAAAGAAATTTGGACCCATATACAAATTAAAAAATAAAGGACGAGGATCGAACATGCGACCAAGGCCTTCAAGCCGCACGTCAATAGGCAACATACGTAGAACAACAATGTTTGTTGTACCTCCCTTTGTTCACAAATGTTTTTATATTACCACTGCCTATTTAATGGATAACATGTAATATTTTTTTAGTACTATTCGCCTTCACTTACTGGTGGGTTCCATCTGTGCTCTCTCTCTCTCTCCTCCATCTGTGAATACATGTGGCTTGATGACGTTTTATATTTAATTTGATACGGCTCTAGTAGAACATTCAATCGATCAAACCATAGATTTCGTTCAGTCTGACTCCGACTTTAAATTATACGACGATCGATCTAAAATAAACGGAAATGATAAACGTTTGGATTTTGAGCATGGCAATCCGAATGTTTTTCATGGCAAATTTAGATTACGCGGCGGCGGCGGGGGCGTCTTGCGGTGGGAAGCGGCTCCTCTGCCATGCTCTGTGTGTCGTCGGGCCACTGACCGACGGCGATGGCGGCACCTTGCGCCGTTGTTGGCGTACTCCTGGACGTTGGCCTAGCTTCAAGGAAGGCCAAAATGTTCTGGACTTTGGAGCGAGTCAACTGGCGGGAGGAGGCGACTGGCGTTGGTGCAAGGAAGCGGTCGACGACACCCATCCATGCCGCTGAGGGGGGCACTGGCAGCCGCGCGGGGACAGGCGTTGTCAACGGCGCGGCGGAGACATTCGTGTCCACGGGCACCGGCACGGGCGCGCATGCCAGTGCACGCGCATGCGCTTGCGCTGGCAGGTGCACAGGCGTGCGCGTCAGTGCACGGGCGTGCGCGTCAGTGCACGCGTAGGCGCATGCGCTAGAAGGTGCACGGGCGCGTGAAAGTCGGCGGGGACCTCGTGGAACCCCATGGCATCAAGCTCGGTGACAATATGCGGCTCCCAGCCCATCAATGCCACAGGGATGGGTGGTGGCACAGTCGGGGCGACGGGAGCCGGAATAGGAGCGGGGACGGGCGCGGCGTCTTCCCGCAAGGCCAGTTCAAGCTCGTCCTAAAGCACCTTATGTTCTTCAGACTCCGGCTGGGTGTCTTCCTCAGGAAACTGGAAGACTAAGGGAAGACCATCGTGATGCGGCATGGCGTACATTTAGGTCAAGCTGGTTGGAGGTAGACGACAGGAGAATCGGAGAGGAAGAGAGAAGATTATAGCGATACCGGGTAGTGCGGGGTTGATTTTAAACTGCGGCGCGAGTGACATTAAAAGTGGGAGCACTTGGGATGAAGGTGGGCGGCGGAGCCTGGTCAAAGGGCTCGCCTCCCAGTGAGCCTGCACAGCGGCTGCTCGCATGCCTCCCTATCAGCCGGCGCAGCGGTCTACTCGCACGCCTCCCGTCGACTCACACGCTTGCTCGAACGGCACCTGCCGATGAGAAGCGGGACTCGTGGCGACACGTAAACGCCGACAGTTTCAATAGTGAAAGCGTTCGCCTTAACATGACAGGTCTTTGTTCCAAAATACCTTGGCTCTTCATTTGTGCAACTTGTCATAAGCAGCTTGTCTCAAATTGAAGAAAAAATTACGAAGTAATATTTGTGCCATATCACGCGACCATGCTCAGTGTAGCGACCAGACCTCAAACAGTCTGTGCTGGTGTGCACCAATGTCATCCCTGGATCAGTAATGCTGACACGCACAGTACAAATGGAGGATTTATAACAGAGTAGCAATCACACACTTATTACAACGAGTATGTCAAGAGAGAAATAAGTATGACAAATATGGCTTAAGGCCATCTAATACGATAACAGCGGAAGACTTGGAAGATAAGTGAGTCCATCAACTCCAACGGCATCACTGAGTATAAGACCACGACCTAAGGCACCTTACTCGTCGTGTGAAAAGTCTGCAACATGAAACGTTGCAGCCCGAAAACGGGTCAGCACATAGAATATGCTGGCAATGTAACACATAGAGAGTAATGAACATAATAACGCTATACTACATGCATATATGGCTGGTGGAAGGCTCTATGGTTACAGTTTTGCGAAAAGCCAATTTTTCCCTACTGCAAAGGAATAAATTTTATTTAACTATCATGGTGGTTGTTAAACATTGAGAATGGTTGACAGCATTCTCAATCCCAATTAAGTATCATCATTAACCCAACAAAATTAATTAAAGTAACATGATGAGATTCACATGATAATCCAAGTACTAGATACTCAAGATGTCCATAACCGGGGACACGGCTAACCATGATTAGTTTATACACTCTGCAGAGGTTTGTGCACTTTTCCCCACAAGACTCGATCTCCTCCGTTGGATTACTCACACTACATGGTGTTTGAGTAACGGATGACCGAGACACAGTCTTTCAGAAGTGTTTGCACGTTACAAACGGGTACACCGTTACACCTACTTTCCCCTACATCTGCTAGTCTACCACTGTAAGAGTTCACACAACTTAGTCAACTATGCTAGAGCCCATAATAGCTTGTGGCTGCACACGGAAGTTTCTAGCATGAATAATCTCATGATCCCTTTGAACCTGGGTGGCGGTCCAAAAGAAAAACAGGCAATCCTGGAATACCCAGGTACCTCAATCCACCCAGATGTGAGTTTTAGTTGCCACCTTAAGGTTAACCATTAATTAACAATCTCACATCTGTCATGGTAACACTCAAACCCAATCCACGTCTACTAGCATAGCATAGCAATATAAGCAAACGTAGAAGTAACTCCCAAAGGTTTGATAATAAACAGGTAATAGTACTACCTCAACTACTTCCCAATACCCACAATTTAATTAGATCCCAATCATGCAATGTTTGAGGATTGGTCTAATGCAATAAAACTGGGTAGTAAAAGAAGTATGATCAAAGTGTTACTTGCCTTGCTGATGATCCATGAAAGCTAGAGATTCGAAGTAGCAAGCGGCGCACTCCGGGTACTCTATCGCAAACAAACAAGCAAACAATAAGCACTCATCTAATGCACAGGTAAAAGTCAAATAAAGATCTAACCAGAAAGTTCAACTTAAGAACTCCGGTTTGCAAAAAAAGAATCAAATCAAACGAAGCAATGAAAGTCAAACGGCGAAAGAAACAAGCTTCGTTTACTAATCTGGATCCAAGTCAAATTTTACAGTAGCAAAAACTTGTTTAAATAGGTTAAACGGAAAGAGAATTTCGAGACGAAACTCTAGGCGCTTGAATCGCCTGATTCCGATAAACGAGCGAATAGATAAAATAAAACGAAAAACAGATCAGAAATCGCGATCTGGGAAAATCGCGGATAATCCGTCGAAAAAGAAAACTGACGAACAGTTAAAGCAACGGACGTCCGTTAACTGCGACTAACCGGCGAACACGTTCGTTAAAACGAACGGATCGGTGAACGTTCACTAACTAACTAAACCAAAAAAATAAACCGATCTATTTAAATAAAATCTAGGGTTTCAAAAAAATAAACCGAACGGTTTTTTTTAAACCGGCACGGCGGCGGCGGCTGCGGCTATACCCCCGGCGGGCAACTCCGGCGGGGTCGGGAAGGGCTCCGGCGGGGTTCTGCGGGTGCGGCGAGGTGCGGCGGGGCTCGGGCGTCGTCGGGGGCGGCGAGGGGCGACGAGGGGGCGACGGGGCGGCGGCGTTCGGGGCTTCCCGAGGCGGCGGCGATGGGCCCCTCCGGCGCGGCTCCTCCGGGCGGCGTCGGGTGCTAGGCGGGGTCGGGACAGGGTGAGGAGAGGGCGGCGGGACTGGGGTACTTAAAGAGGGTGGGTGCCGTGGGGAAGGGGGCGAAGGCGGCGGCGTCGTCGTCCTCGAGTAGGACTCGGGGCGGCGGCGGGTCTCCAGGTCGGGGACGACTCGGGCGGTGGGCTGGGCCGCGCGGCTGGGCTTCGGCCCAGTCGGCGCTCGCGCGTTTTTTTAAATAATTTCGCCAAACCTAAAAAAATCATAGAAAAATAAATAAAATCTAAAAATGCCAAAACAATTTTTCGCCGTCTAATTAAAATAATTAGAACGAGATGAACATTTTCTTCGCCCAAAAATACAGTTTTGAAAACGTGCAATTTTTCTAATGCAATTAAAATTGCAAATAAAATCCGAATAAAATCAAATATTTTATTTTTAATATTTTCCTCCAATATTTCAATTATTTTGGAGAAGTCATATTTTCTCCTCTCATTTATTTTAATACGAAATATTTTTCGGAGAGAAAAATAATTAAAACCAAAAATCCTCGTTTCATCGTTTGATAAAAATCAAATATGAAAACCGCGAAAAATACCCAACCCTCTCCGAGGGTCCTTGAGTTGCTTAGGATTTTCGAGGATTTGCCAAAATGCAATAAAATATGCTATGCAATGATGATCTAATGTATAACATTCCAAATTGAAAATTTGGGATGTTACAAACCTACCCCCTTAAGATGAATCTCGCCCTCGAGATTCGGGTTGGCTAGAAAATAGGTGAGAGTGGTTCTTCCGTAGATCTTCCTCTCGCTCCCAGGTGGCTTTGTCCTCGGTATGGTGACTCCACTGAACTTTGCAAAACTAGATAACCTTGCTGCGGGTGACTCGGCTGGCATACTCAAGAATCTTAACTGGTTTCTCCTCATAGGTCAAGTCACTTTCCAACTGAATCGCTTCCAATGGCACCGTATCTCTCAGTGGTATCTCGGCCATCTCTGCGTGGCACTTCTTCAATTGGGAAATGTGAAATACATCATGAACTCCTGACAATACTTCAGGCAATTCCAGTTTGTAAGCAACTTCTCCCATACGCTCCAAAATTTTGTATGGTCCTACAAAACGTGGCGCTAACTTTCCTTTAACTCCAAAGCGCTTCACTCCTCTAAGTGGTGATACACGAAGATAAACTCTGTCTCCGACTTCGTGAACTGTCTCCTTGCGTTTTGAATCCGCATAACTCTTCTGCCTGGATTGGGCTACCTTGAGCCTATCGCGAATCAACTTCACTTTCCGTTCAGACTCTTTAATCAAATCTGGTCCAAACAACTGGCGGTCTCCAACTTCGTTCCACAACAAGGGTGTTCTACACCTCCTTCCGTACAAAGCTTCGAAAGGGGCCATCTTTAAACTGGTTTGATAACTGTTGTTGTAAGAAACTCTGCATACGGCAAATTGTCGTCCCAACTAGATCCATAATCTAGCGCACAAGCTCTCAGCATATCTTCCAAAATCTGATTGACTCTCTCGGTCTGTCCGTCTGTCTGTGGGTGAAAGGCTGTACTGAACTCTAGTCTGGTACCCAAAGTTTCATGTAACTGATTCCAAAACTTTGAAGTAAACTGGGTTCCTCTATCTGATACAATGGTCCTTGGAACTCCATGTAGACATACGATCCTGGTCATGTATATCTTTGCCAACTTAGCACTGGTGTAAGTGGTCTTCACTGGGATGAAATGAGCTACTTTCGTCAAACGATCGACTACAACCCATATCGAGTCATAGCCTGAACGAGTCCTGGGCAATCCCATGATAAAATCCATGCCTAGTTTATCCCATTTCCATTCGGGTATCGACAATGGCTGTAGCAATCCTGCTGGCTTCTGATGCTCTGCCTTCACTCTCTGACATACATCACAAACTGCTACATACTCTGCAATATCCTTCTTCATTCCGGTCCACCAGAAAGTATCCTTCAAATCCAAATACATCTTCGTATTTCCTGGGTGAATCGAATACGGTGAATCATGGGCCTCTTGCAACATCAACTTCCTGATCTCCGGATCATTGGGCACATAAAGGCGGCCTCAAACCATAAGGTATCGTGCTCATCCTCACGAAATCCCTTGGCTTTTCCTTTGCTCATCCTTTCCTTTATCTCGTCAATCTCCTTGTCTGTCTTCTGAGCTTCTCTGATCTTTTCCATCAGGGTAGACTGAATCTCCAACGTTGCTAAATAGCCTCTTGGAACTATCTCCAAACATAGCTCGCGAAGATCCTCGGCTAATAATTTTGGTAACTCTCCGGTCATGAGTGTGTTGACATGGCTCTTGCGGCTCAACGCATCTGCTACTACGTTAGCCTTCCCGGGGTGATAATGCAATCTCATATCATAATCCTTAATGAGCTCCAACCATCTCCTTTGCCTGAGATTCAACTCCTTCTGCGTGAATGTACTTCAAACTCTTGTGATCCGTGTACACCTCATAGTGGTTTCCGATGAGAAAATGTCTCCATGTCTTCAACGCATGTACTACGACTGCTAACTCCAAATCATGGGTGGCATAATTCTTCTCATGGGGTTTAAGTTGTCGTGAAGCATATGAAACAACTCTTCCCTCCTGCATTAACACTGCTCCAAGTCCTCGACGTGAAGCGTCGCAATATACTTCATAATCCTTGCGTTGATCTGGCAGAATCAACACTGGTGATGTAACCAAACGTTTCTTCAACTCTTGGAAACTAGCTTCACATTCCTCAGTCCAATTGAATTTGGTGTCCTTCTTTAACAGCTCTGTCATGGGCCTAGCAATCCTCGAGAAATTCTCAATGAACCTCCGGTAGTGTCCTGCAAGTCCAAGAAAACTCCGGATTTATCCAACTGACGTGGGTGATTCCCAGCTTGTTACTGTGTCAACTTTGGTGGGGTCTACTGCTATTCCTTCTCCGGATATAACATGTCCGAGGAATCCAACTTCCTTCAACCAAAACTCACATTTTCTGAACTTGGCGTATAGCTGATGTTCTCTGAGCTTCTCAAGTACCAAACGCAAATGCTCCTTATGCTCCTCTTCATTCTTGGAGTAGACTAAAATGTCATCAATGAACACTACGCCGAACTTATCCAAAAACTCCATAAACACTTTGTTCATCAGGTTCATGAAATAGGCAGGTGCGTTAGTCAGACCAAATGACATAACGGTATACTCATATAGCCCATACCTGGTGGTAAAAGCCGTCTTAGGTATATCCTGCTCTCGAATCTTCAACTGATGGTATCCTGATCGTAGATCGATCTTGGAAAATACCTTAGCTCCTTGTAATCGGTCAAACAAATCATTGATCATCGGCAGTGGGTACTTATTTTTTATGGTCACTTCATTCAATCCTCGATAATCAACAACCATCCTTAACAATCCATCCCTTCTTCTCTACTAGAAGTACGGGTGATCCCCAAAGGTGACGAACTTGGGCGAATATAGCCTTTATCCAGTAACTCCTTAATCTGCTTCTTAATTTCCTCCAAATCCTTTGCGGGCATCCTGTACGGTCTCTTAGATATCGGTCCTGTGCCTGGCAAAAGTTTAATCAAAAACTCTATGTCTCTATCTGGTGGCATGCCTGGCAACTCTTCTGGAAATACATCCGGGTAATCCTTCACCACTGATACTTCCTCCTGTACAACTCCTGATAAGGAATTCACCTGAGTCCTCTTCGGCATATGCCGGGATACATACTTAATCCTTCTTCCTTCTGGGGTGGTAAGCAAAATCGTCTTACTGGCGCAATCGATGTTTCCCCCATACATCGATAGCCAATCCATACCCAATATTACGTCCAATCCTTGTGACTCCAAAACTATTAGGTCTAAGGGGAAAACATGCCTACCTATGGCCAATGGCATCGGAAAACATCCTTGGCTTGCCATATACTCTGCTCCTGGCGAGGTTACTAACATAGGTGTTCTAAGAACTTTGGTGGGCAACTTAAACTTATCCACAAATCCATTCATACATATCAAGGGGATTCAGCCTCAAGAAACGGGCTAAGTGATCAACAGGTGGTAGTGGTGGGTTGTTGTTGTTGTTGTTGTTGCCTTGGTTCTGTACTAACACTTGCATCAGGGCATTCTGCTGCTGAATCAATTGAGTGATCTCCGGTGGGAAAACAAATCGGTGTCGTGTCTCGGAGGCATCTGATAGGTTTAGAAAAGATGAGAATTTAGAAGAGAATGAGGTCTAGAGGGAAAACACTACGCATATGCACATGAGACAAACACAAACAATATCACTCAATCAAACAAGGCATACAATCGATCTAACTATCGTTACAAAGTGCTCGGACTATACTATATACATGGGGGATACTACTACTGATTATGGGGGTCTACTAGAAATTTTGATCGGTCGAAGACTCCATGATATATGCTCCAGCTTCATCAACAAAATCTTCTTCACGGGGGTCCGAGTCGGTGTCCTCGATGATGATGTAGTTATCCGGGTAAGTAGAATCGTCATCTTCTCCTCCTGGTGCTGGGTCTCCCATGAATACTCCGATCTTCTTTATCAGGTCGTCATTCTTTTCCAACAACGTGGAGATATCCTCCTCATATCCATCGCGCGTAGACTTGAGTTCTTCCTCCAACTCCGTGATCTTGGTCAATGCCTTCTTCAGATCTATCATGTCCGCGCACATCTGGTTCTCCTAGCGACGAATGTGTTGGTTTTGCTCCTGGATGAAAACTGCAATTGATCCATCCTTCTTGGTGCTGATCATCTCCCATTGCTCATCTCGGCGTCCACAAATCTGATAAATAGTATCCTTAAGCTCCCTGTGGTAGACTTCTCCAATGCGTCCCATAGAGATCTGGGCTGCCATGCTCTTCCCTAAACTCCAGGTTGGTGCATCAAAGGAAAACTCTGTAGGCTCAGTGACTGACGTAAACGTCCTTCCTGGAATTTGAACTTGAATCTTCCAGCGCTCCTCTTCTGGTAGTGTGGCTTTGTAAGTCCCGGTGAAGCTTGGTATTCCGATGTTCAGGTACTTAGTGACTTCCTTCAAGTGTCGTCCAAAAGGTGTCTCTTCATCCGGTTGCATGAACTTGTTCCTTGCATCCGCCATTCCTAAAAGAGTAGAAAGTGGAGAGGAGTCAGAAATGAGAAGAGAGTAGTGTTCTAGGGTTTAAGCTTAGTGGTCGTGTCCTACAGTCAGCGTGGGCTCTGATACCACCTTTGTAGCGACCAGACCTCAAACAGTCTGTGCTGCTGTGCACCAGTGTGATACCTGGATCAGTAATGCTGACACGCACAGTACAAATGGAGGATTTATAACAGAGTAGCAATCACACACTTATTACAATGAGTATCTCAAGAGAGAAAAAAGTATGACAAATATGGCTTAAGGCCATCTAATACGATAATAACGGAAGACTTGGAAGATAAGTGAGTCCATCAACTCCAACGGCATCACTGAGTATAAGACCATGACCTAAGGCACCTTACTCGTCGTGTGAAAAGTCTGCAACATGAAACGTTGCAGCCCGAAAACGGGTCAGCACATGGAATATGCTGGCAATGTAACACATAGAGAGTAATGAACATAATAACGCTATACTACATGCATACATGCCTGGTGGAAGGCTCTATGGTTACAGTTTTGCGAAAAGCCAATTTTTCCCTACTGCAAAGGAATAAATTTTATTTAACTATCATGGTGGTTGTTAAACATTGAGAATGGTTGACAGCATTCTCAATCCCAATTAAGTATCATCATTAACCCAACAAAATTAATTAAAGTAACATGATGAGATTCACATGATAATCCAAGTACTAGATACTCAAGATGTCCATAACCGGGGACACGGCTAACCATGATTAGTTTATACACTCTGCAGAGGTTTGTGCACTTTTCCCCACAAGACTCGATCTCCTCCGTTGGATTACTCACACTACATGGTGTTTGAGTAACGGATAACCGAGACACAGTCTTTCAGAAGTGTTTGCACCTTACGAACGGGTACACCGTTACACCTACTTTCCCCTACATCTGCTAGTCTACCACTGTAAGAGTTCACACAACTTAGTCAACTATGCTAGAGCCCATAATAGCTTGTGGCTGCACACGGAAGTTTCTAGCATGAATAATCTCATGATCCCTTTGAACCTGGGTGGCGGTCCAAAAGAAAAACAGGCAATCCTGGAATACCCAGGTACCTCAATCCACCCAGATGTGAGTTTTAGTTGCCACCTTAAGGTTAACCATTAATTAACAATCTCACATCTGTCATGGTAACACTCAAACCCAATCCACGTCTACTAGCATAGCATAGCAATATAAGCAAACGTAGAAGTAACTCCCAAAGGTTTGATAATAAACAGGTAATAGGTACTACCTCAACTACTTCCCAATACCCACAATTCAATTAGATCTCAATCATGCAATGTTTGAGGATTGGTCTAATGCAATAAAACTGGGTAGTAAAAGAAGTATGATCAAAGTGTTACTTGCCTTGCTGATGATCCGTGAAACCTAGAGATTCGAAGTAGCAAGCGGCGCACTCCGGGTACTCTATCGCAAACAAACAAGCAAACAATAAGCACTCATCTAATGTACAGGTAAAACTAAATAAAGATCTAACCAGAAAGTTCAACTTAATAACTCCGGTTTGCAAAAGAAGAATCAAATCAAACGAAGCAACGAAAGTCAAACGGCGAAAGAGAATTTTGAGACGAAACTCTAGGCGCTTGAATTGCCTGATTCCGATAAACGAGCGAAAAGATAAACTAAAACGAAAAACAGATCAGAAATCGTGATCTGGGAAAATCGCGGATAATCCGTCGAAAAAGAAAACTGACGAACAATTAAATGAACGGACGTCCGTTAACTGCGACTAACCGGCGAACACGTTCGTTAAAACGAACGGATCGGTGAACGTTCACTAACTAACTAAACCGAAAAAAAACCGATCTATTTAAAAAAACTCTAGGGTTTCAAAAAAAATAAACCGAACGGCTTTTTTTTAAACCGGCACGGCGGCGGCGGCTGCGGCTATACCTCCGGCGGGCAACTCCGGCGGGGTCGGGACGGGCTCCGGCGGGGTTCTGCGGGTGCGGCGGGGCTCGGGCGTCGTCGGGGGCGGTGAGGGGCGACGGGGCGGCGACGTTCGGGGCTTCCCAAGGCGGCGGCGATGGGCAGCTCCGGCGCGGCTTCTCCGGGCGGCGTCGGGTGCGGGGCGGGGTCGGGACGGGGTGAGGAGAGGGCGGCGGGGCTGGGGTACTTAAAGAGGGGGGGTGCCGTGGGGAAGGGGGCGAAGGCGGCGGCGGCGGCGTCCTCGAGTAGGACTCGGGCGGCGACGGGTCTCCAGGTCGGGGACGACTCGGGCGGTGGGCTGGGCCGCGCGGCTGGGCCTCGGCCCAGTCGGCGCTCGCGCGTTTTTGTTTTTTAAAATAATTTCGCCGTATCTAAAAATATCGTAGAAAAATAAATAAAATCTAAAAATGCCAAAACAAATTTTCACCGTCTAATTAAAATAATTAGAACGAGATGAACATTTTCTTGGCCGAAAAATGCAGTTTTGAAAACGTGCAATTTTTCTAATGCAATTAAAATTGCAAATAAAATCCGAATAAAATCAAATATTTTATTTTTAATATTTTTCCTCCAATATTTCAATTATTTTGGAGAAGTCATATTTTCTCCTGTCATTTATTTTAATACAAAATATTTTTCGGAGAGAAAAATAATTAAAACCAAAAATCCTCGTTTCATCTTTTGATAAAAATCTAATATGAAAACCGCGAAAAATCCCCAACTCTCTCCGTGGGTCCTTGAGTTGCTTAGGATTTTCGAGGATTTGCCAAAATGCAATAAAATATGCTATGCAATGATGATCTAATGTATAACATTCCAAATTGAAAATTTGGGATGTTACACTCAGTTTCAAGAATTTCTGACTTTTGGAATTTCTGAAATTTAAGATCCAGGATTCGAAACAATATCATAACCTGCATCATACAATAAATTTTCAAGCCATACATCTGTCCTGTTGTATTTCTTAAGAAAGGATTTGGTCAAACATTTTGCTTAGTTAGACTTCAGACAAGTTACATATGCAGAGTAAAAGGATAATCCCTCCGTACTAGTGCATTGCCTGATATATTAACTCAAGTACTAGGCACGAACAAACGGGCTCAATTATGTGCTCATCCTGGTGTAGTAGTAGTAGTACTAGGCAATGCAGTTGACGGGTGACCTTGGCGAGCGGCGACCGAGGGAATTGAACCGTGCTCGGCACAGTAGGTAACGTTGTCTAGTTACTAAAGCATCCCTCCATTGTTCATCGGTAGTCATTATGGACCGGGGACATGAGGGGAATTTCCTAGGGCTGGAATTCTGGCCGCCAGATATTTCGACTCGAAACGCGAAGGCTCAACTAGTTGGGGTTGCCTAATGTGCGTACCACGCACGCCACCAGAAGGACACGAGCCCGGTTTTTTATTATTATTATATTTTAGGATCAACACGAGCCAAGGTCTGGCTGGTACGCCGTTGGGTCCTACCTTTCGAGAATACGAAAGGAACCTTTTAAATTGCCGAACGAATCTATGTTTATTACAATGCCCGTATTTTCCTTGCAAATACTAATCTCAACGTGGTAATTGATTTATGACGAGTTGTTGAATTAGAGTGAGTTTGTGATATACTGATCTCAACGTGGATTTCACATTTCATGGTATCCCTAGTAAGTTTTTCAATGCAAATTCAAATTTAAAAGATGAACAATATGGAGGTGAGAAAACTTTGTATGTATCAAGCATATGACCACACACACACACACACACACACGAACACAACAACAATCCAATAAGTATAGTGCATCTATTTTTCCAAACCATGCATGTATGACACGAATTCAAAAATACTCCATCTGTTCCTAAATATTAGTCTTTTAGAGATTTCAACAAGTGACTACATACGGAGCAAAATGAGTGAATATACACTCTAAAATATGTCTATATACATCTGTATGTGCGAGTCCATTTGAAATCTCTAAAAAGACTAATATTTAGGAACGAAGGGAGTAAAATGTAAGACATGCATGGTCCTCAATTCAATATTTAAAATGAACATGAAACTGAAACATGAATATTAAGTCTAGTACTACAGTACATGCAAATGTTGTGTTTAATTAGGCGGAGCTATGATTGTCGGGGGTCAACCCCTCGACCTTAGATAAAATTGTGAAGCTCTGTTTAGGGTTGTTTAGATTATATTTGTCCCCACCCTCCCAACCACCGATTGGTTGTGCACCCCCACCCCTCCTCCCCGGGAGAATATCATGTGCCCCCATACCTTAGATGCTATATGCCAATACGAGTTGCTTGGACCTTGTAGATGTGAGATATAGCAGCTCACATGATGTCTTAATATTTTTACAGGAAACCTTCATGAGTTTGAGAATTGCACACAATTTGTACAAAAACTACTCAGATGCCCTTGGATCCCATATCCAACGACCTCGAAGCTCGTATCACCGTAGCATCTAAGATGAAGGAGGACATCATATTCTCCTGTATGTAAGAATATCACGTGCTACCACACCTTAGATGCTTTGGTGATACAAGCTCTTCGGAGCCGTTGGATTTGTGACCCAACACCTCCTCGGTGGTTCGAATGGTTTTTTGCAGAAAAGCCCCCAAAGAGTTCGGCCACTCCTTACAAGCACAAAGACTGCTCAAATGCCATTGGATCTCAGATCAAACGACCTTGAAGCTCGTATCACCGTAGCATCCAAGCTGTGAGAGCACCTTATGTTTTCTCGCAAGGGAGAATATGAGGTGCTCCCGCACCGTAGATTCTATGGTGATACGAGTTCACGGAGATCTAACGGCCCATAGTAGGAGGTTTGAATGTTTTTGCAATATACGGCTGAGAGAGTTTGGGAATTGCGCAGAAAGTACAAGTACTACGCATGTGCCATCTGACACTGATCATATGACCTAGATGCTCAGCTCACCGTAGCGGGTAATTAAGCTACGGGGAGCACCTAATATGAGCAACAAGGAGCCGTTGGATCCAAGATGCAGCGGCACACACGAGGCCTAAATGTTTTATTTGCAAAAAAAACTTTGGAGAGTTTGGAAATTGCGCATAATTACAAAGACTACTCCCAAGCCATTGGATCTCACTTCCAACGGTGTAAAAACTCGGATCACCATAGCATCTAAGCTGCGGGGTGGATGTGATATTCTATGCCGCTGTCATTTTTGTTTGTACACTTGCAAAATACGTGTAACTCGTGCCGTTACTTGTCTAACCGCGCAAAGTGTTTGTTCAAAAAAAACCATCCTACACTGAAATATCGGAACAACACACGGGGGTCCCACTTGTCATTAATCAAATTTGGACCTAAAACTAACAAATCTGAAAGACGAGATTCGAACTGGCAACCTGGACTACAAAGCGTAAGTCGATAGCCTGAAACAACAACGGTTGTTGGCTTTGTCCCATAACTTGATTTTATACAGTATTACGTTGAGTAGAGTAGAGGGACTGCTCGTCAACATGTGCATGACCGTTGACTCACTGGTGGGTCCCAGGTCTGCGATCTCTCTCTTCTCTCCATCGTCTAACCTTTGCATGGGCACACACGAAGAGTGGCGCTAGCTTGCCCTGGTGTTATTACAACTAAAAAAGCATGGAAAATAGAAGAATCGCCTAGAACAAGAGACGTTGTGGCTGGTCGAGACAGAGCTAACCACACCTATCCTATGTGCCACGTTAGCATGATGAAGCTGTGTGGCTAGTGGGGTGTTCTTGACCAACTGGTTGGGTCCCGAGGTCGAACCATAGGTACTACGTCTGATATAGTATATTTTTACACGCACATTTTTCCTCCGTGCCGAGACATGGCACACCCTACCACGCAGTTTCGGGGTCCTCCCGGGTGGTGCACGCATATATTCTTCCTGACGTGGGACGCCCTACCGCGCGTTTTCGCCGAAGCAAGTAAATGAATCGTCAAATCATGAAAGACCACCTTTCCCGCCGAGTACATCAGTGAAGCACGGTGGCTAGATAGTTGGGCTAGTTCGACCGATTAGCTAGTCCACCGCCACATATGTTTTTTCACCCCTTTTTATCTACTTGCCGGCAGGTAAATTTAAATATCCACCGCGGTGTTGCTCTGGTGTTTGGGTGCGGCGGGATTTTTAATTTTTTGATTGACGGGAGCAGGTGCGGCAAGATTTTTAATTTTTTGATTGACAGGAGCAAGCGCGGCAGCAATTAGTCACGATGACTCCGCCTGTAAAACCCACTGCTCCCTGATGTGAGAAGTCGTTGACCGGTGTTTTACCATGGTGAAAACCAAAAGATTCCCCACTCCTCGGCTGGCTCCCTCCGCCTTCCCGTAGATTGCATTGCCTTTCAGCCATTTCGCCCCCTGCATCACTAATGTCGTACGCCTCGAGAAGCAGAGGGACTTTGGTGGTGTTTAGGCGCCCTCTGCATGGGCATGTCCATGTCTCGGCGCAACATGACCGTTGGATCAAACTCAGACGGTGCAGATCAGTCACTGTAGCACAAAGCGTGTGGGTGTGTTTGGTTGCATTCTCATCTCAATATAGTTGTTTCCTCTTCATGTATTTGTGTTAACCTACTAGTGTGGACTCAAGCACCCTTCTTGCGCTCTGCCAAACACCCAAAAGTGGGTCGAGAAGGGAACTTTTGCTCCCATCCCGTGCACCCTTCATACACCCTGCCTAACACTATTCGTGCTTCATATGGTTCATGTTTCGTGGAGTACTGTAGCACCGTACTCTCCGTGCGCTGTAGACCTAGCTCTGTTAACATTGATCTCACCGTTCATTCCTGACCGGACAGTCGAAAAAGCGGTACTATGTTACTACATTACTGTTCATATAGTTGACATGCGCACAACATCATTTGTTGTCGTCATATCTTACTACACTAGCAACAAGATTATGTAGTACTGACGTATGAACCACTGCACATGCCTAGTAGTAGGAGCACTGTGTATGTTCAAGTGGCTGCCGTGTTTCGCACTCCTCCGTCGTAAGAGTGGAAACGCTTGCTGTAATCATTTTTGTCTTTAGAAAAACAGTGGACAGGCTCTACCGTGCGGATCCTCCTCCAGCCATGCACTAAATTACTCACTTTCACCGACGTGTGGGATAGCCAGCATCGTGGTCCA
The DNA here is from genome assembly GCF_018294505.1 of Triticum aestivum. Classification (NCBI taxonomy): domain Eukaryota; kingdom Viridiplantae; phylum Streptophyta; class Magnoliopsida; order Poales; family Poaceae; genus Triticum; species Triticum aestivum. The sequence continues at coordinate 163,992,777 of NC_057811.1, read as the reverse complement.
CCAGCCATGCACTAAATTACTCCGTAGTAGAGTGACGGTAGACTACCCCGATCGAAGCGATGCAGTAATTCCCAATGAGCCATGAAATCACAAAACCCCCTCCTTTCCAGCAGTAAGTTGGACGGATGAAGCAACCATCATTTCACTCTTCTCTCTCAGCTTCCTCTCTACCCAACTCGCTTCTCCCTCATCTTGTTCCTCATTTCTTCAAGAAAACCCCGACCTGCTTCTGCCATTGTTCTTCTCTCCCAAAGAAGGAAAGGTGAGCGCATCAATGGTGTTGATTCTGGCCAAGGCCCGGTCTTGCAACCCCGAGACTGATCCTATAACTCCCTCTCTGTTCTTCTTTTGGGTTTGTGATTATGGTTTCTTTTATTTTATTTTTATTTGACAGTTTCTTGATGGACGCTCGAGCACCGGCCGAAGTGATGTCTATGGCTCTGGCCAAAACCATCGAGGCTGATGGTATGAAGAAGCGCAAGCACCCCGCCGAGACTACCGCAGACAAGCTCAAAGCCATCGCCCTGTCCAAGCCCCCCTCGCCGGGATCCCTCATTAAGCAAGTCCAGGTAATATCTCTTCTTGACGATCTTTTTCTCGATCTTGATCGTGTTTTTTCATCTAACACGCAGTACTAGTACTAGTAGTACAACTTTCTGGGTGATCTTGCATGTGATTTTTGTGTGCCAAATGACGGTTCTAAATTCCTCTTTTGACCAAAACATGCGAGAGGTTGACACTGATTTCTTATAGATTACTTTCAACTAATCCCTCTGTCCCAAATTTCTTGTCTTAGATTTGTCTAGATACAGATGTATCTAATACTAAAATGTGACTTGATACATCCGTATCTAGACAAATCTAAGACAAGAATTTTGGGACGGAGGGAGTACTTTATGAACATCAATGCTACCTTTGAAGAGGGTATATTTGCCTCAGTAACTCATGCCTTTGAAGACATGTTCTAGTGTCTTTGTTCACTCATTTCTGTGCGTATATGTAGTCATATATGGAGTATAATATCGAAAATCATCTTATATTTCTGAACGGTGGTAGTAATAAAATATGGTTTCTGTTTGAATTAGAACCAGGTCCGCGGTGGAGATGAAGTTCTCAAAGTCATGTCGTGTGAACTGGAAGACCTGAGGATGAGTTCTACTACTAAACTATCCAGCTGTTGTGTCCTTGTCGCCACGTGTCCTGAACTAGTGTTTTCCTGTAGCATTGTTGCCAGGCGTGTTCTCGAGGCTGTACTTGACCACAACAATTTCCTGGTTGTGCCTTCGATTACGAAGGGTGTGGTTCTTGTAAAGCTTCCCAACAAATCTGATGCGGCCTATCTTCATCATCATGTTTATGACTAGAAAGACCACTCTGTTATATTCTCCAAGGTTGACGAGATGGTGATGGTGCATGTAGACATCTCTCATGAAGTCCGTGGCCTAGTCAGTTATGCGGGGTTCATCCCGTAGGTCGGTGGCAAGAAATATTTAATTAGTGCAACTTTGCTTGTGTGTAGTAAGTACTATTGTTCAGTACTTGATTTGTGTTTGTGAACCCTGTATTGTTTATTAGTACTGCCGCTTTTGGTGTGTGGTCAGTCCTGAGAACGGTATATGTTAATGTCTGTCCACTCAATTCAGTCTGTATATTTTGAAGTATCCAGATCATCTTTTTTGTGAGGACGGTTTATCAATTATGGTTACACTCCAATATCGGTATGCATTCATCCACCAGGGTTTCCAGTCCCATGGATGTTCGGTCCATACGATTTGTCACGACCTTTGGACTGTCCTGCTTGTGGGAGTAGGCGGGGCCCCTGCATGCCACCCATAGTTGGACGATCAATCTTCTGTTTAGTACTTCAACATAGTGATTTCCTGGTAAGGATTCACTCGTGTCACATCAAGTAAATCTTATTGATTTACTGTCTAAATCTTATTGATTTAATGTCATGTTTTCTTCCTTTTCCTGCAATTTTACGATGCAGGTTTTGCCATGTGACATTCATCACAAAATAAACCGTTTGGTTTGCTCTACAATGGCTATTTTTGCAGGTTTCACTTCTTATGTCGTGTTAGTAACGAAGGCACTGTCCATCACTTATATTACTGGAAAAATTGGATCAGTCTGTTGTCTGAGTACAAGCTGAATCCATATGATGACTGTAGTTTGTTTTAACAAAAATGTCACAATTAGTCCTTCTCGCGTTTAAATGAAATGAAGAAAAAAACTGGATCACGGTCACGGAGCCTAATCAAGTTGGAAAGCTGATCATAGCAGACCAGGCACGATCGCCGCTGTCTCGCACATCGGTACCACCTTCAGCAACGGACCAAGCACCGGCAGTTGCTCTAGCACTGACAGCGGCAGCAGTTTAGTCTGATCCAGCTGAGGATTGGGCACCGACCGCATCAGCGGATCAGGCTGATCTACCGGAGGATCGGGCATCGACACCAGCACCTGCTCCGACACCGGCACCAACTCTACAAGGAGCACCATCTCCGGCAGCAGCAGCGGCTTCGGCACCTGCACCAACACTTGCACTTGCATCTACTCCGGCCCGTGCAGCGGCAACCGAACGAGCAGTTGCAGCGGCAACAGACTGGGCTGCAGTTCGCACTTCATATACCAATGTCCTTACAAAAACTGACATGTCCATCTTCTTGGTAAGCATTGGCTTCCTTCTTTTTTCTTTCCATGTTGTTTCACATGATTCACTGTGTTGATCTAACTATTTGGGTATGTCTTCTTGTTTGCAAACAGAGAATTCCTAGAGCAACGAGGGAGTCGTTCAATAATCCGGGCGACAGCGGCCAAGTTTCTCTTACCATGCGCAGCCTTGGTGTGAATGAACCTGCTCAATATACTGTAAGTACAACGGATGGTCGCATGATGATTGATGCTAATGGATGGTCAAGGTTCAAATCTAAATCATATCTTGCGGTAGGGGATGATCTAAAAATCAAACTTTCTCGGCAAGGAGAGCTGGTCCAAATCAACTTTGAAATTCTTCAGTAGCAGCGCGCAACTGCCGAACTGATCTATCCTCCGAGAGATTTTGATGTAATAATCTGGCATGGTGAAACGAGTGTCCTGTGTGTATAAGTAATACGACAGTATTATTTATCACATGGTATATCGTTGATAGAATTGCAACTCTCATTGATGGTTAGGAACTGTCGTTCGATTTCATTCCAACAGCTGCCGTGCTTTAGTCGATTTTGTGTATTCGCCTTGCGGCAGCATCTAAAACCAGCGCCGTATCGATCGCTTGCAAGTTGAAAAGCGCTGAGGTAGAACACATGGGCCCCCAAACATGCAGGGTGGGCCTGCGGCCCAAAGTCCAGAACCGTGAGCCTGTCTGAGTATTATATTCTCAGCTGAACCCCCATAATGCCCGTGCATTGCACGTAACATCAAGATGCATTTGTACGAGTATTTTATCTTGTGAGAGAAAAGGATGAACGAGGGAAGGCCTTATTTGCAAATGTGCAGAGGTGTGTGGGTACCTTTTTGCAAAATTTCCATAGTTTCCTTCCTATCCGTCAGATATAAATCGGACAGCCTATATTGCAGGATGGCAGGCACACCATCATTAGCAACTCGTCTATACTGTGTTAAAAACAACTCTGTTTTTTATAATTATATATGTTATATATATTCCCCTTGATTTTTCTTATGTATAAAGTTGTGATATAAAAGATTTGTATATTTCTTTACAGAGGGAGTATCTCTCTGTCAACAATATATTTATGTGTAACTAGTTACTCCTGTCTTTCTACTTCCTTTCGCTGATATGTGGGGCATCCGGCAACGGGGTCCAATTGCCATATGCACAAATTAGAGTGCACAACTGCACGGTAGACACACCCCAGTCATAGCGCCGCAGTAATGCCCAATGAGCCGTCAAATCACAAAACCCCACCCTTTCCAGCTTTAGCAGTAAGCTGGACGGACGAAGCGGCAATATTTCACTGGGCCTGAATCCCCTTCTCCCTCGTCTGCTTGTTCAGAGAAAACCCCCTCTCGACGATGGCATAGGGTTTTCTCATGGAGAACCAGGTACGAATTCTTCATCCATCCCCGATAAATCCAAGTCCCTTGGTCGCAGGTAATCCTAAGATGGCAGCTGCCGCCGTTGATGCATTTTTCTTCCTACTGAATCTAGTGTGTTTCATTTGCAGTGCCCAAATTGCGAGGACACTACAGGTTTTTGCGCCCTCGGCGAGACGCCACACTTGTTCCTTCTCATCCTAACACAGGATTTTAAAACGCGCACAATATGTTCCTAGAATCCTCTTTTCTATCCGGGAGGGTGGGGGTTTTTGAACATGCTGTCGACTAATTTGGAAATTTGGATTGCTATATTTGGATAAAAGGTCCTACCAGTACGATGGTCAACACTGACGTGAAGGAGGAAGTTATTTCTAGATTTGGATAGGGAATACATTGTGTTCTCATATTAATTTTCCTGCAGTGCATTATTTGCTCTGCCAGAACACATGTACTCAAGATGCTCGGCCTTGCCATAACTGAATACACCAGTTTAATGGTCACAGTGAAGACAAGCCATGGATATAAGTTCCGAGTTGGATTCATGAACCAAGAAGATCGCTGCTTTTTTTATGGTGAACTTGGATAAACTTTCTCAAGTGTTACGGACTGAAAGTTGGCGCATGAATGTTGATGGAAATAGCAGAACCTGGTCTCATCTTCACTGTGATCTTCCACCCCGACGTCATTCCAATTGTTCATCCATGTTAGTTTTGTATCTGGTTCTTGCTTGTTGCCTCGATTACTTCTTAATCCACCTATTCTGTTTAACTAATCACAATTTAACTTTAGAAGTAGCAACGAATCTCTCACGAAGATGCTACTTCTAACTAATACTTTCTTATAATTGGTGGCACATGTAGGTTTTTTCAGAGTTAAGCAGGCTGCTTGTTTGTTATTTTGTAACAACTCGGCTGTTACTGATGGCACTGAAGTTGACTGGGATGACATCCACAAGTTCCAACACTTTATTGATCGTCTTGAGGTCCTTGTGGGATGTTTCAATGGTGGAAGGCCACGCGGGATATGTGTGCCACTGCTGCACTCGTTGAACAGGTCCAACTGTGTTGAGAAACTTATGGTACGAGCTGTTTTCTGTTATATATGTTGTTCATAAACTATAGCTTATACACAGTTTTACAGTTGTGATCTTCTTGAAACAGAAACTGCCCAGTTATATTGTTCCTATACAGACGCCTGACCATGGTCGGGTCAGACTTGCGCTGTCACAACATGATATTTATGTCGACCTACTCCATTCCCCTTGGAGGTGAAAAGATACTTATTCATGGGTGGTCTCAAATAATGAAGGCCCGTCCATCTTGGAGAATAGGACAAAAGATTATGTTCCTGCTTTTCCATGGCTCTAAAGCGAATATCCTGTTTATTGACCACATTGCGAGATGAAGCCGCTCTCAGAAGGTTGTGGATGTGCGGGGTGGCGCCTGGGCCTTGTCCTGGGGCTTGGCGGCCTCACCCTTGGTTAACTGTAGGCAAAGTAGCACTGTTCGAGGCTTCCTATGTACGGTTGAACCTGTATAAGTACTCATACTGCTTTCAGCCATGGTTGTTAAGTGTCCCTACTGGTTTCAGTTAAGGTTGTTAAGTACTCCTGCTGCTTTTATAGTCTGTCGTGTTCTTGTCTTCCTCCAGCTGCCAAAACCAAACCAGCGCCGGCGGGGCCGCCTGCTTCCGCCTCCCACGGCTGGCTGCGCCTCAGTGCACGCATCGCCGCCCCACCGTCTCCTAAATCCTTAACGCCGACGTCCGAGGCCTCGCCGTCGTCCTCCGCGCGCTTTGGTGCGCTTGCCGTGGTGCTGCCCTCTTGCGTTGTCAACATGGTCAACAAACAACAGGAATCGGCAGAAGCACGTGGAGAGGATGACAGTAGGGGCCCACCATGTGAGCGTATGGAAAAATAAAATGCTTCCTCCTAGGGTTTTCCTGACATCTGGGACCCATGACATTGTGAGCGTATATAGTCAATAGACAAGAGAACAGCACAAGATCGGCTGACACCTGGGACGTAGCTGCTCGAGCAGTATTTTTTTTTGTTATTGTTGAGACGGAGCAGGGTTTGAACTGGGCTGTGGCCCGTCTAGCCCAGGCTTATATTTTATGTTCACCATGTGACCAGCCCAACTATTTTTTCTTTGTGAAAATGAGCCCAGTTTATTTTTTCTGAAGAATACCCAATCCAGGCCTACTTATTTTTCTATGCCCTGATGGGCTGCAACTCTTTCAAGACGCCTGCAAATCTTGAAAGTAATATGAAATGGGTTGTAAATATAAAAACAGATGACAGATTGGCAATTACTTTATAATTTCTCAATTTTTCACATTTTTAGATTCCTACTTCACTGGGTATTAACCTAATTTAAATATATCTTCAAAGTACTTTAAATCTGGCTCGACATTTCGGTATTAAAAATAGTTTGGAACCCACAGAAATTTGCGAAATTGGCCCTGGCCAACCAAAAAAATGGAATGCAATAAATTGCATAAGAAGTCGCAATGAGCTATATATAAATTAGTAAAATAGAGGGAATGGTCTGACTTGTGGGCCTATTAAGTTGACGCGTATGCAAGATTTTTTAGTTATTATATACATCAACAAACGATTCTAGCAGACGTAACCGTTGGATGTCAATCCAACGGCCGTCGTGTTTCTTCAATCTCTGATCTTCTTGCTCCAGCCACCAAATCCAGCACCGGCGGGACCACCTGCTCCCGCCTCCCGTGGCCAGCTGTGCTGCCGCGCAGGCCTCACCGCCCCTACTACTCCCACCGCTGGCCTGGGCATCCCTCTACTCACCCACACCCCCTGTTATTCTGCAGCGGCGGCAGCCTCACACCGCAGCCGAACCAGCGAACCCTCGTACTCCTCTCCGCGTGGGCATCCACTGTCGCGTCTTCCCCGGCTCTGCGTCGTCCCCTTCCTAGGCCTCGCCATCCTCCACCGCCCTGGTGCTCTCGGTGCGGCGTGGTCAACGTGGTCAAGGAACGACTTCCATTGGAGGAGTATTGTACGTGTGGAGAGGCTAACAGCTGGGTCCACGGCGGCCGCAAGGACGTGCCTCCTTATTACGCGCAAAATAATTATTCCTCCACTTGATAGCAGGGACCCACCGGACGGGCCATCGTATTTCGCGAAAAAAACATTTCCCCCTGACTGCTGGGACCCACCAGCTACATCTCCGCACGCAAGGAAGTGCGTCTGGGCAAAAAAACGATTCGCCCCCCTGACTGCTGGGACCCACTAGCTACATCTTCGCATGAAAGGAAGTGCCTGACAGTCAGGACCCACCTAGTCGAAGCGTACGTAGCGTTGTCATTCTGGTCGCGGACGTGTACGTATATACTGGTCGATGTAGAGGCGCGCACGTGTCGTAGTAGAGGCGCGCACGTGTCGTAGTAGAGGCGCCCATGTAGCATGTACACGTACGTACAGCGGCCAGGGTGTAAGAAAGAAAATACGGCCATGTACGTACATACGGGCGGGGTCTCGTACGCCTACTCGCGCATACGTACGGCCAGGGCTCGTGTACATGGCTGGGTCGGAACGGAGAAACAGCCTCGTCGTCGTGTCCATGGGGAGCCAACTGGCTGGGTCAGAACAGAATGCGTCGTCGTGTTCATCGGGAGGGCTTGGATGGAACAGCAGATGGAAACGAGGCCTGGCATACCATAGAATGGAGGAAACGGCCTTGTGTTCGAAACGGGATCCTGTTCACTGGGAGGGGTCTGACGTACCGCAAAACGAAGGAAACAGACTTGTGTTGGACCTCATATGGTCGAAACGGGGTCCTATTGATCGGGAGGGGTGTGGCGTACTGCAAAACGGAGGAAACAGACTTGTGTTGGAGCGCTACGGTCGAAACGGGGGTCATGTTCATCGGGAGGGGTGTGGCTTACCGCAAAACGGGACTCCACGGGACACTGTTCATCTCCACCGTCGACCCCCTCCAGCCTCCACGGGCTACTGTTCATCCACCGTCGACCTCCTCTAGCCTCCACTTGTGACTGTTCATCCACGGCTCCTGTTCATCCAGCCTCCACCGCGCGCTACTCCACCGGCTATTGTTCATCCAGCCCTCTCCACGGGCTCCTGTTCAACCACCCCTCCATGGGCTACTGTTCATCCAGCCCTCCATCGTCTACTGTTCATCCAGCCCTCCACGGGGTCGTCCTGTTCATCCAGCCCTCCATGGGGTCTTGTTCATCCAGCCCCAACCGGCTCGATCGATCGGGGTCCTGTTCATCCAGAGGCAACACCACGAGGTCCTATTCATCCACCCCCACCAGGAGCTGTTCATCAAAACCCCCCTAGCAACGCTCACTGTTCATCCAGAGGCAGCATCGATCGGCTTCAGTTAGTAGCAGTAGCAAAGGAATCGCTCGATCGGGTTCAGTTAACAGCCATCGATCGATCGCTCAGGTTCAGTAACGCGTAGCCTGCAGTGCAATCGCTCGGGTTCAGTAGGCGAACGCCTCGCTCGGGTTCAGTTAGAGCCCAACACCTCGCACCCACGCGCTTGCGTGTACGAGAGAAACGCGCAAACCTCCGTGCATCGCTCGGCCCGACCACCCACCGTAACCGGGAACACCCCGATATTTTCCTAGCCCTCGCTTCTACCACAGTTTTTTCGTCATGGACGGCCCAAAGAATGTCATGCAGCTGCCTCTCCGGCCCGCCCAGGACGAAAAGCCCATTTTCTGTCATGATTTTTTGTCATAGAAGTAGGAGCCCACCACATCTATGATGATACCGGGTTTTGTCACAATTATCGTCATAGAAGTGTCATAAGTATGACAGAAAAAATTTCGTTCGGCCCAAAATGTCACGGATGTGTCTTTTTTGTAGTGCATCCTTGAGAGCCATGGGGAACCAGTTCGCCATGACACTCTCGTCGCCATTGGCCACCTCGATGCTCAGCTCGTAGATCTGCAAGAACTCCGCAGGGTCGGGGGTGCCGTCGTAGCGAGGAGGTAGGTCTGGCTTGAACCTGCCTGGCCAGACGACGCTAAGCAGCTCTGGAGTGAAGGCGCGGCAACCTGTAGTGGCCACCGGGGCCCTCTGCAGAGGCGGAGCCTGCCATTGTTGCCTGCGCTCCACCACCGCGGGCGGTGCGCGGTCTTGTCGTGGTGGCGCCAGGAGCGCAGGGGCGTTTTCTTGCGGCCGGGGAACTTCTTGGCAGCTTCCTTCTTCTTGCACGGGCGCCCGACGCAGTGGGTCACGCCGGGGGTGAGGCAGTCCAGGATTAGGGGGTCCTCGGACAGCCGGACTATATACTTTGGCCGGACTGTTGGACTATGAAGATACAAGATTGAAGACTTCGTCCCGTGTCTGATGGGACTCTCCTTTGCGTGGAAGGCAAGCTTGGCAATTCAGATATGTAGATCTCCTCCCTTGTAACCGACTCTGTGTAACCCTAGCCCCCTCCGGTGTCTATATAAACCGGGGGGTTTAGTCCGTAGGACAAGAACAATCATAAACATAGGCTAGCTTCTAGGGTTTAGCCTCTACGATCTCGTGGTAGATCAACTCTTGTAATACTCATATCATCAAGATCAATCAAGAAGGAAGTAGCGTATTACCTCCATCAAGAGGGCCCGAACCTGGGTAAACATTGTGTCCCCCGCCTCCTGTTACCATCCGCCTTAGACGCATAGTTCGGGGCCCCCTACCCGATATCCGCCGGTTTTGACACCGACATTGGTGCTTTCATTGAGAGTTCCACTGTGCCGTCGCGATAAAGGCTTGATGGCCCCTTCGATCATCGACAACGATGCGATCCAGGGTGAGGCTTTTCTCCCCAAACAGATCTTTGCATTCGGCGGCTTCGTACTACGGGCCAACTCCCTTGGCCATCTGGAGCAGATCGAGAGCTACGCCCCTGGCCATCAGGTCAGGTTCGGAAGCTTGAACTATACTGCCGACATCCGCGGAGACTTGATCTTTGACGGATTTGAACCCATGTCAGGTGCGCCGCACAGTCACGATGAGCACGACTTAGCTCTGTCATCGGACGGTGTTCGGGAGATCACACCTGTAGCTACTCCGGCCCTCAATCGGGAGCAGATTGCGCCGCCGAGGACGGGTGGATGGACCCCGCCACGGAAGCCGCACACTCAGCCCCGATAGAGCTGAATACTGAATTCACCTCCTATGAGACCCGTGTTGCCGGACACTTGGATTCATCCCCGGCCCCTGGCTCCGAACCGCCTGCGTCCGTGCCTATCGAATCTAATTGGGCACCGATCATGGAGTTTTCCTCCGCGGATATCTTTCAGCACTCACCACTGGGCGACGTGCTAAACTCATTAAGGTCACTCTCCTTGTCAGGAGACCCTTGGCCGAACTATGTCCGGCTGGAGTGGGATGCTGACGACGAAGAAATTCGCTCCCCACCCACCACCCACTTAATAGCCACTGTTGACGATTTAACCGACATGCTCGATTTCGGCTCCGAAGACATCCACGGTATGGACGACGATGCAGGAGACGAACAGGAACCACCGCCCACAGGCCGCTGGACTGCCACCTCATCATATGATATATACATGGTGGACACCCCCAAAGAAGGCGATGGCGATAAGGCAACAGAGGATAATCACTCCAAGAAGCAATCCAAGCACTAGCGTTAGCGACGCCGCTCTAAGTCCCGCCATAGCAAAAGCAGCGATACCGGCACAAGAGACAATAACGCTGCAGATAATGCCAAAGACGAAGACAATCCCCTCCACCCAGGTTTCGAGCAGGAGGATGGGCAAACTAGCCCTAAGGAACAGCAGCTGGCGGAGAATCTGAGGATGACAATTACATGCCCCTCTCCGAAGACGAGGTGAGCCTCGGCGACGAAGGATTTATCGTGCCCGAGGATCCCGTCGAATAGGAGCGCTTTAAGCGCCGGCTTATAGCCACAGCAAAAACCCTGAAGAAAAAGCAGCAACAGCTTCAAGGTGACAAAGATCTGCTAACGGCTAGATGGACTAAGGTCCTGGCGGCCGAGGAATACGAACTCGAATCCCTACCAAGAGTTACCCAAAGCGCAGGTTGCTACCCCAACTCGAGGAGGAAGCATTAAAACCTACATTACCAGCGTATGATGCGGCTGATCGGCCACCTCCTGGCCGAGACAGAGTGACATATCAGCCCGAAGTCCAGCTCGCACCCCGTCGCCAGTCAAACAAAAACACCAAGGCCCGGGCAAACACGCAGGACCTGCGAGACGTATCAGAAAACAAAGCAGGACATAAAAGATCAATCTACGGATCACAGGGGCGCGCCTCGACGCGTGGCGACGACCGTCACGCCGGATACACTAAAAGCAAATCCTGTCGGGCCGAACACAACAGACAAGACTCGTATGAACTACGTCGTCATACAGCCCGGCACAGAGGCGCCGCACACCCCCTATGCTTCACCGACGAAGTAATGGATCATGAATTCCCAGAAGGGTTTAAACCCGTGAACATTGAATCATATGATGACACTACAGACCCTGAGGTATGGATAGAGGATTTCTTCCTCCACATTCACATGGCCCGCGGAGATGATCTACACGCCATCAAGTATCTCCTGCTAAAACTCAAAGGGCCGGCTCGGCATTGGCTGAATAGCTTGCTGGCAAACTCCATCGGAAGTTGGGAGAACCTGGCAGACGCATTCCTGGACAACTTCCAGGGCACTTATGTGCGACCACCAGATGCTGACGATTTAAGTCACATAACACAACAGCCCGGAGAGTCAGCTAGGAAATTCTGGACTCGGTTCCTGAGTAAAAAGAACCAAATTGTCGACTATCCGGATGCCGAAGCCCTAGCGGCCTTTAAACATAACATCCGTGACGAGTGGCTCGCCCGACATCTCGGCCAAGAGAAGCCAAAATCCATGGCAGCCCTCACGACAGTTATGACCCGCTTCTGCGTGGGCGAAGATAGCTGGTTGGCCCGTAGCAACAACACAGCAAGCAAACCTGGCACAGCAGAGGCCAGAGATAGCAACGGCAAACCCAGACGCAACAAACACAAGCGCTGCAAATATGGTGAAAACGCCGAAGATACGGCAGTTAATGCTGGATTTAGTGGCTCTAAGTCCGGTCAGCGGAAAGGGCCACTCAAAAATAACAATTCGGTCCATCCAGTCTGGACCGCATACTCGACCGCCAATGCCAAATTCATGGCACCCCAGGAACGCCAGCCACCCATACCAACAAACAATGCTGGATCTTCAAACAAGCCGGCAGGCCAGGCGCCAAAAACAAAGATGGGGGGTCTCAAAGCGATGATGGCGACGAAGAGCCCAGACCACCAAGCGCAGGAGGGCAAAAGAAATTTCCCCCGCAAATCCAAACGGTGAACGTGGTAAACAACACCCACATTCCCAACCCGGACTGGATGCGCACCCTTAGGGATGTCGACTTAACGGAACTAGTCGTCCCACAATATAAACTAGGGCCGGTCACCTTCAACCGCACCGATCGTCCGGTTAACGCCAATCAGGGCAATCCAGCCGCACTAGTCCTCGACCCAATAATTGACGGATTCCACCTCACACGAGTCCTTATGGACGGAGGCAGCAGTCTAAACCTGCTTTACCAGGACACAGTGCTCAAGATGGGCATCGATCATTCGGTGATCAAACCCACTAAAGCCACTTTCAGAGGCATTATACCAGGTGTGGAAGCCAGCTGTACAGGCTCCATCGCCCTTGAGGTAGTCTTCGGATCACCAGACAATTACCGTACCGAAGACTTAATCTTCGAAATCGTCCCTTTCCGCAGTGATTATCAGACACTGCTCGGACGAACCGCGTTCGCTCGATTCAACGCGGTGCCACATTATGCCTATCGTAAGCTCAAGATGCCTAGTCCACGCAGCGTCATCACGGTTAATGGCAAGGCCGAACTTTCCTTTGGCACCAACGAGTACACTGCTGCCTTAACAGCAGAAGCAACGAGCAGCACCTTGCAGCCGAACCTCGAGTCAACGGCCAGGCTCCCGGACACCGCCAAAGGACTTCGAACTACTTCGCGGCAAGATAGCCCAGCTCGTCCAGAGCTCAATTAAAACACTCCGGCGAAGGCCAGGACAAGCCGCACACAGCGGCTCAACCGCTCTCCGGCATACAAACATTTCTTACATTTCCTTTGCAGGTTCACCTTTGCGCCGACTAGGACGAGCGATATGGAGACAGCTCGAACGCGCAAGGGAATCCTTAGATATTCCCCGCGATGGCCATCCGACTATACTCCGGATCCGCACACAACTTCTTCCCCCTGGTCTCAGCAGGTTCCTCAGTCATATTTCTTTTTTATCACATTACCTGTACTCATACGCATCGACGTACTATTCAAATACAACATGTGGATTTATATGACGCTTATCTGCTGTTATTTCTTATTAAAATTCTCTTGTCAAGTGGCATCCGTACACCACGATATGCCTTCAAATATGCCAGGGGCTTCGTTTTACCCATAATACGACAATAAAGTCCGAACACCTTCACGGACGTTCGGCACCCCGAACCTATAACATTATATGCATCAGCTCCGAATCATGTCTTGGGTCAATAGTTGGGTTTGCCCGGCTCCCATGTTTTGGTACCTTACGTTCCGCTATATCGGCTAAGGTAGGACTGGGAGAACTACTGCGATTGTGTCCCGGTTCTTCCGGACGAGCACCTCAGTAGAGAAAGCCGAAAACTAACTGTCATGATACGGCGAGAGCTGGTCAGCTGTTCGCGAGGTTGTAAAATTTTTAAGGATTTCTCCCGCATAATACCATAACCAATGCAGTGTGCGATGGATCGGTTTTTCTTCCTATCAGGTGCATATAGAGCCCCTCGTGCGGTCTTCCGAACACCAGGGGTTGCGCCTACCTTCCTAAAGCTCATATGGCTAAGTGAGAGTGATAAAGCCCTATAGTCTGATTGCCTGGTTCGTTGTGTTGAACACCTCCTTCGAAGGACCCAAAACTGGGATAAAGAGTGATCAGGTTTATCCCGAACACTCCCGTACTTCTTACGTGGGGGCAGAAGCCGACGACTGGCCAACTCTCAGGATTAATATATAAAACGGCCGCGCAGGAGGATAAACTTTTATATAACAGGCAATTAATAATATAAATGACCTTGTTCAAACATTACAAAGGACAACATGATTTGCATTCATGGAAATATAATGTCCTTGGTGCATAGCTCCGCTGCAAGGTAGGATCCTTTCAGGACACTTTCATAATATAATTCGGGCTTGCGGTGCTCCTTCGCCTCTGGTGGTCCTTCGGTCATCAGCTTTTTAGCATCCATCTTCCCCCAGTGCACCTTTGCGCGGGCGAAGGCCATTCACGCACCCTCTATACAGACCGACTGCTTGATGACATCAAGTTGAGGGCAGGCACTCACAAGCCGCTTCACGAGCCCGAAGTAGCTGCTTGGAATCGGCTCGGCGGGCCATAGCCGGATAATCAAATCCTTCATGGCTAGTTACGCCGCCTTATGCAGTTCGATCAACTGTTTCAATTGATCGACAAAAGGCACCAGATAATTCGGTGGCAAATATTGTGACCAGAAGAGCTTATCTGCAGTGTTCCTTTCTTCGGCTCGGTACAATTGGGTGGCATCCGATATGTTGCGGGGCAGCTCCGTAAATACCCCTGGAGAAATCCGAATTCAAAATTAGAAACATAATTTTCTCCTCAAGTACTTGCTTTACATGGGAAAAAGCCTTACTCGCCGCGATCTTCCTCGTCTCTTGGATCCCCTGCAGGGTGCTTTGGGTTTCCCCCCGGGCATCGCTCGTGGCCTGATGAGCCTTGGTGAGTTCGGACTATTTCTCCGTTAAACTCTGCTCCAAGGTCTCGCATTTCTTCATGGCCTCTTGAAGCTCTTGCTCAGCTTAAATAACCCTGGCCTCGTGCTTCTCATGAAGAGGCTGCTCTACGGCTGCCTTTTTCTTGGCCTAGGCCACAACCTTCTTAAGAGCCTCGACTTCGGTCATCATCCCTAGAACAAATCATGAAACATATTTTATCATACTGAAAATTCATTCGCAATAAACGCGAACAAGACTTGCGCATACCTTGTTTATCTCCCAACTGCATTTTCAACTGGCCAAGTTCTTCTTTGGCCCACTCCAGACTTTTATTCAGTCCGGAGACCTCCGCAGTATGAGAGGCAGCAGCCGCTACAGACGCTTGCTTATAACAGAAGAGAGATAGATGTCATCAATGAGTCTTCCTGCGAACATAAATTCGATCCTTTGTGCGGTTCTTTCTTTCACCGAACAGTGTATCAGGGGCTACTATCCATACCATGACACTCTTCGAAACCTCATAAAACATACCTCAAAACCTTTTATAAGGCTGATACAGGCTTCATTCAGTCCACTCTCAGCAGATTGAATCTTCTCAATCACCGCACCCATAAGGGCATGGTGTTCATCGACGATGGAGGCGCTCTTCAGCGCCACCAACAAAGCATCCGACACCTCTGGTTGGACAGAGGTTGCCGGTGGAACAAGCACGCCCGCCCCAGCTGAGAGAGGCTGCCTGCTTGATTCTGGAGCCGTATTGGTCTCCGGAATTGCATCCGGCTGGGAGCCGAATTCAAGATAGCCCCAGCCATCAGCTCCCATGGGAATTTTCTCCCCCATGTGTCCGGCCCCTGAAGTTTGACCTCCACGCGCCGCCTTCACGGTCTTTTCCTCTCCTCCTTGGCCGGTGTCCTTCTGGGACGAAGGCTCGGTGTTATTCACCTGTTTGGAGGAAGGGGCCTTCGGGGGCGTCCCGCTCTCCGTAGCATCCGAGCTCAGCGAATCCTCTGATGAGGATTGTTTGGTACGGGACATCGCCGGACTACAAAAAATATGGCCCAGGTTAAAATATTATGCCATGATGAGTCTGGACGCATAAACGTACTCGGATTTTATATACTCACGAGTTCACCAGGGGCTGGGCCCTGGGATCCCACGCCGGGCCGCTGTCGGCGGCGGCAGTGGACTCCTCCGGAGGAGGAGCTTTTCCCATTTTAGGCGACTCGGCCTCCAAGTGTGCGGAGGCCGTCCTCTTCTTTCTTCCCCCCGCGGGGGATTCATCTTCCTCCTCCTCCTCGTCCTCTTCGGAGGCGGAACTGGCATTGGAGCCTTCGGATATTGTGTCCGAAGTGCCGCGATGACGAAGGCTGCCCCGGGTCTTTTTGGCCTCCTTCTCGGCCGTCTTCTTCGGCACCTTGTAAGGCGCCGGGACCAGCATCTTCGTCAGAAGTGGGACGGCCGGTTCTTCGGGCAGCGGGGCCGGACAATGGATCCACTCCGCTTTCTTCGTCTAGCCCTAGGAGAGTTGTGGAAAACACATTAAGCGTTTCCTTTCGGTTATGCGGATAAAAAGTATGATGACTTACCGAGCTTCCAGGGCGGGATAGTTGGCACCCGTGGTCCTCGGCTGAGTCCGGCCATGATTTGCCGGAGTTGAAAAGCACCTTCCAGATGTCTTTGTGCGAGGAGCCAAAAAGCTCTCGCAGGGTTTGGTGCTTGGCCGGATCGAATTCCCATAGATTGCAAGTCCGGTGTTGACAAGGCAGGATCCGGCAAACTAACATCACCTGGACTACATTGACAAGTTCGATGTTCTTGTCTTCCATATCTTTAACGCGCGTCTGGAGCACCGACAGTTCGTCGGACGAAGACTAGTTCAGGCTCCTCTTGACCCAGGATGTAAGCCGCAGAGGGGCTCCGGGTCGAAACTCGGGAGTAGCAGCCCATTCCGTGCCGCACGGCTCGGTGATGTAAAACCACCGTTGTTGCCACTCCT
Source organism: Triticum aestivum (assembly GCF_018294505.1). Lineage (NCBI taxonomy): Eukaryota > Viridiplantae > Streptophyta > Magnoliopsida > Poales > Poaceae > Triticum > Triticum aestivum. Next base: position 163,975,911 of record NC_057811.1, on the reverse strand, counting down.
TGACAGAATCATTAAAGGCGTCTGTTGGCCATGTGACATTGGGCATCTTGCTCACCATAGCACCCCCGCACTTGGTGTGCTCGCCACCCACTACCTTGGGCTTCACATTAAAAATCTTCAGCCATAAGCCAAAATGTGGCGAGATGCGGAGAAAAGCCTCGCACACGATGATGAATGTCGAGATGTTGAGGAAGGAATTGGGGGACAGATCGTGAAGATTGATCCCGTAATAATACATGATGCCGCGAACGAACGGGTGGAGGGGAAACCCTAGACCGCGGACAAAATGAGGGAGGAATACAACCCTCTCGTGGGGTTTCGGAGTAGGGACGATCTGTCCCGTCGTCGGGAGACGGTGGCTGATTTTCTTGGCCAGATACCCGGCCTCCCGAAGCTTTTTGATGTCCTTCTCCGGATGGTAGAGGCCATCTACTTGCCTCCTGCTCCGGATCCGGACATTTTCGGAAGGCCTTTGTGGGCGGAGAAGATGAACGCTTGGGCGCTGGAGCTCGAGCGAAGGGGAATGGATCGGGAAGAAGAAAGCGTGGGTGTGAAAGGGAGTCCTTATCCCCTTATAAAGGCAGCAGGGTTTCTGCGCCTCCCCACTTGCCTGGTAAACTCGCTTATTCCCCAAGCACCGTGATTGGTGGCACGGTTGGGTTACCCACACCCGTATTGATGAGAATCCCGTGATAAGGGGACACGATCTCTGCTTCGACAAGACGTGCCAAGAAAACCGCCTCGCAATATGTGCAGTAGCTGGTTGAGAAAAACGGTTCGAATAATGACCGGGCCATGGCGTGACGTCATGCTATGAAACTTGTCAGTAGATTAGATTTGTTGAATATTATACTCTCTACGGTGGTATGTGGAATTTGTTTTGCAGAGCCGGACACGATCCTTGTGTTCAAAATCTTCTAGGGAGTATTCGGAGGAGGAACTCGCCTTGCAATGCCGAAGACGATCTGCGCGCCGGACTCATCGTCATTGAAGCCTGGTTCAGGGGCTACTGAGGGTGTCCAGGATTAGGGGGTCCTCGGACAGTCGGACTATATACTTTGGCCGGACTGTTGGACTATGAAGATACAAGATTGAAGACTTTGTCCCGTGTCCGGATGGGACTCTCCTTTGCGTGGAAGGCTAGCTTGGCAATTCGGATATGTAGATCTCCTCCCTTGTAACTGACTCTATGTAACCCTAGCCCCCTCCAGTGTCTATATAAACCGGGGGGTTTAGTCCGTAGGACAAGAACAATCATAATCATAGGCTAGCTTCTAGGGTTTAGCCTCTATGATCTCGTGGTAGATCCACTCTTGTAATACTCATATCATCAAGATCAATCAAGCAGGAAGTTGGGTATTACCTCCATTGAGAGGGCCCGAACCTGTGTAAACATTGTGTCCCCCCCGCCTCCTGTTACCATCCGCCTTAGACGCACAGTTCGGGACCCCCTACCCGAGATCCGCCGGTTTTGACACCGACAGGGGGGCCGCGCGCCTTGGCTCCACGGCACCGTCTTGGTGTGGAGGTGGCGGAGGCACCCCATGGGCTACGTCACCTGCGGCTGGAGGAGGGCGAGGTAGCAAGAGAGACGGGACAGGTGAGCCCCCAGCGGCGCTGACGAGCTCGGCGATGCGGTCCAGCCAGTCCTCGTAGAGGTCATCGATCGGACGGTAGCGCAGGAGCTCGCGTGCCATGAGCAGCGCGGCCTGCGCGTCCGTGGGTGCGCGACGAGCGTGAGACAATGAGTCGGCCGGAGTTAGCGATGGAGTGGCGGTGCGGCCGTCCCGCTGCACGGAGGGGTGCAGCAAGGACGCTTGCTCCTTGTTTCCCGTCGGGCTGGTGGCGGTGTTGGCGGCGGGTGACGGAGAACGACGGGGAGGCCCGCCGACAGGGGCCGTCTGAGCGATACGGGTGGCGAGGGCGGCCCAACGCTCGGCGCGTGCTCGACGTGCGTCAGCCATGGGCACGATGGAGCGGTGGAGCGTGAATCGATGAAAGGAAATCTTCAGCGCACCCCTACCTGGCGCGCCAAATGTCGGATTTCGGGTTCCGGCAAAACCCTCGAGGTTCGAACACTGGGGTGTGCACGAAGATCTCTCCCTTCGCTAGCTCACCCACTCCCCACGATCCCAAGGCTCCGCACATCGAACTCGCATAACAAAGGACACAAGGTTTATACTGGTTTGGACCACCGATGTGGTGTAATACCCTACTCCAGTGTGGTGTGGTAGATTGCCTCTTGGGCCGAGGAAGAACCAATACAAGGGAAGAACAGCCTCCTGAGGAGAGGTGTTCTTGTGCTCGGTGAGCTTGTTTGGTTGAGGATGATCTGAATGATCCAAGATCCGTTTCCTCCTACTGTGGTGGCTAGTCCCATTTATAGAGGCCCTGGTCCTCTCCCCAAATGTAGGCGGGAAGGGATCCAACAACGGCCAAATTTGAAGGGAGACAACCAGTACAAGTTATCCTGACTAAAGGTGGTCTTCGCCTGCCAAAGGCTCTGGTGGTGACGCCATCCTGGGCTCCATGGTGACCTCCGTCCTGCCATCCTGCTGGTCTTGGTCTTGTTGCACCGATATGGAAACCTTTGCCGGATGCCTCAGGACTCCTCGCCCGTGCTTGCCCCTTTAGCACCAAAGAGGAAACGAGTACACTGCGCACGCAGGCGCCCGCCTAGCGCCCGCATGGCCTCGGTCGTCATGGCTTGCGTCACAGGGACCTCGCGAGGTGCCCCTCGCCTTGATCTCTCCGCCCCTCGCGAGCCAGCCTAGTGTGGCTGCCTCTGAGGAGGTCTTGTGTCGTCCGCCTCGCTAGGCTTGGCCCCTCGCGAGGGTCTTGAGTGTTTGCTGAGGAAGATGGGCCGTACAGGGCCGCTAGAGGAGCCACGCCGTGGGCCGCAGGCAGGCAAGTCTGGGAACCCCCGTTCCCAGGACGCCAACAGATTATGATCGCCTCTACAGACTAAACTCTCCGGTTTATATAGACACCGGAGGGGCCTAGGGTTGTACAGAGTCGGTTTACAGAGAAAGGAATCTTTCACATCCGAACGCCAAGCTTGCGATCCACGCAAAGGAGAGTCCCATCCGGACACGGGGGAAGCCCTTCTGTCTTGTATCTTCACGGCCCACGTCACATAGCCCGGACGCCCGGGGACCCCCCAATCCAGGACTCCCTCAGTAGCCCCTGAATCAAGCTTTAATGACGATGTGTCCGGTGCGCAGATTGTCTTCGGCATTGCAAGTCGGGTTCCACCTCCGAATACTCCACAACAGTTGCACAAGAGAACTATATCCGGCTCTGTATAACAGTTACAACCCCTAACCCCAAGGGCGAAATACTTAAACAAAAATAAGTCATGTCTACTGACAGCTTTTTCGGCGAGATGCTATGCCTGGTTTTATTATTATTTCGAACCTTTTTTAGCCTCCCGCTTCGCGTTTTGAGGCGCGGTCCTCATTGACACATCTTGTCAAAGCAGAGATCGTGTCCCCTTATTGCGGGATTCTCATCAATACGGGTTTGGGTAATCCAACCGTGTCGTTTGCACGACCCCTTGGGAATAGGCGAGTTTTAAGGCTCGTGGGGGGGGGGGCGCTTGATATTCACTTCCTTTATAAAAGGATAAGGATCCATCTTTTTACCCCATGCCTTCTTCCTCCTCAGCCCATCCACCCTCGAGCTCCAGCACCCAAGTTTCAATCCTTTCCGTCCCCAGCAAACACTCCAGCCATGTCCGGATCTAGCGCGCAGGGCAAATGGATGGCCTCCTCCGTCGCGGAGGGGAACGTCAAGGAACTCCAGGAAGCGGGGTACTTGGCCGCAGAAATCGCCCACCGGCTCCCCGCCAAAAGCAGATCATTCCCACCCCGGAGCCTAATGAGAGGGTAGTGTTCATCCCCCATTTTCTTCGCGGACTAGGGTTTCCCCTCCAACCTTTCGTCCGTGGC
>NC_057811.1:163962446-163971757 GCF_018294505.1 Triticum aestivum | reverse complement strand
GTCAACACGCGGAGTGTGGCGGCGCCATGGTGAGCAAGCTCCCCAACGTCACCTGGCCCAAGGGAACCTTTGTGCAGATCGAGAAGGGATGGCAACGGGAGTGGTTCTATATCACGGAACCCCGCGACACAACATGGGCCGCCACTCCTGAGTTCAAATCCGGGCCTCCAATGCGGCTTGCATCATGGATTAACAAGGGCCTGGATTGGGCGTCGTCCGACGAGGTGATGACGCTGCAGAAGCGCATCAAGAGCATGATAGATAAGACCACCAGTCCTGTCGACGTGATCCAGGTGATGCTTTTTCGCCGGATTCTCCCCTGCCAACGCCGGACTCTCCATATGTGGGAGTTCAATCCGGCCAGTCCTCGGACCCTGCAGTGGTTCTTCGACATGACGCACGAGGAAATATGGAAGTTGCTTTTCAAGGCCCTGAAGTCGTGGCCGGAAATGACCGAAGACCTCGGCCTCGACTGCGCTCATCCGGCCACTCCCGTAAGTTTATTGATAACCTTGATTTGCAAATCCAAGGAATATACTGAGCTTTCCATTCTTCTCTCAGGGCTGCACAAAAAAGGTGGAGCGCATCCGATGCCAGCCCCGCTACCCGAAGACCAAGCGATTCCTCTGCTGACGAGGATGCTGGTCCCGGCGTCTTACCAGGCGCCGGAGAAGAAGGTCAAGAAGAAAGGCAAGGAGGCCAGGGGTGGCCTCCGTCGTAAAGGTGCTTCGGATGCTGTGTCCGGAGATACTGAAGCTCTCTCCTCCCACGAGGGAGACGAAGACGAAGAGGAGGAGGAGGAAGAGAGCAATTCTCCCCTTAAGGGGGGAAGAATAAAAGGGGGGCTTCCGCGGACCTAGAGGCGGCGGCATCCAAGAAGGGGAAAATCTCCCTTTTGGACGATTCGGAATTGGATGTCGAAGCCATCCCCAAGTGGCGCTCCAGGCCGAAGCCCCTGGCCGAATCGTAAGTATTCTAAGACACTACATATATGTGGCCTTTTACGAATTATAGGAATCATATCATTCACGTATTTCTGTCCGCCCCGTGATCTCCCCCAACAATCGTCATCTTCGGGGAACTCGCTGGCGCCGGAGATGATGGAGAGCGAAACGCCTCCGCGAGCCTCTCCGCCACATGCCGCGGGTGACACCGAGGTGTTGTCCGAAAGGACCTCTCCAGGCTAGGGAGAGGTGCGGAAGGTTGTTGAAAAGGCACCAGAGGGTAATGCCTCGGCTGCCGCCAACATGGGGGGCACAACCCCCATGGAAACTAACGACGGGGGCCTGGATCAGTCCGGCCCCCAGCGGAATACAACTCCGGAGACCCACGTGGCTCCGGAGTTAAGCGAGCAGCCCCCTTTGAGGGAGGGGGAGTGTTGACTCCATCGGCGACCCCTATCAATCCGGAGGCGCCGGATATGCTGAGGGAAGCACTTCAACGTGCTTCCGTCGTGGGAGAGCACCGTACCTTGATGGGCACGGTAGTTGAGAAGGTTTAGTCCGCCAAAAGCGGACTGAATGAAGCGTTCACTAGCCTGTTAACAGGCTTTGAGGTATGTGATATAATATGCTTAGCCGCTTTTCGCATTGGAAGAATGTGCCTGTATATAGATAGTAGCCCCTGAGACTCTGTTCGGCTCTATGGAAAAAGGAGCCGGATGGAGGATCAAATATTCGCCGGAGATAACGCGTTTATCTATTTTGATAAACAAGCTTCATTGTTGGCGCCTTCAGCCAAGGATGCTGAAGTGTCCGAACTCCAGCGGAAACTGAAGCTGGCTGACGATGAGATCGACCGTATTAACAAACGGTTCGATGAGGCCCAACGTATGCCTTTAAAAAGACCCCTTACAGGCCTAAATTATAATGCAAACTCAGAGTTTAAGCTCATGTGCTGCTATGTAAATGATTGTAGGCAACACGACCGAGGTCGAGGCCCTCAAGAGTGCCCTTGCCGAAGCCAAGGAGGAGGCGAGGGCAAGCAAAGCGGCCGCAGAAAAAGCAGCTGCGGATATAGAGGCCGAAAAGGTCGCCCGCCTCCGGTATGAGGCGAGGGTGACCGAAGTGGAGCAAGCGCTTTAGGAAGCTGCCAACAAGTGTGAGTCCTTGGAGGAGAGGAACAAGGCCCGAGCGGCTGAACTCACCAACGCCCTTCAAGAGGCGAAGGAGGCGCAGTCCGAGTCCTGGGCAGCTCGCGAGGAGATCAAGCAAGCCGAACAGATAGCGGCTGGTAAGCCTTTTTCTTTTACAGAGTATATTCGGCAGTCACAGATATGCTTTACTAAATCGACTATGGAGTGCTCCAGATGCCTTTGCGGATCTCCCGAGGAGTGCTGCCGATGCCGCTCAGTATTTCTGGGCCCAAGAAGGGAAGGCGACGAAGAAGCTCTTCTGGTCGTAGTACTTGGCGCCGGAGAAGCCAGCGCTGCTGAACAACCAGATGATGCAGCTCGCGGAGCTGCATAGGATGTCCGGTTTGGCCATGAAGGATGTCATAGCCCGGTCGTGGCCAGCCGGACCCATTCCGAGAAGCTACTTCGGTTTGGTCAAGCGGCTCGGCGACACCTTGCCCCGAGTTGATGCTGTCAAGCGCTCGGCGTGCATAGAAGGTGCGCGGATGGCCTTTGCCCATGTCAAGATGCACTGGGGAAAGATGAAGGCCGCCGTCATAGCAGTTGAGCGTCCGCCCAGAGGCAAGGACCACCGCAAGCCGGAGCGCTACTTTGAAGACGCCCTTGAGGGTGCCCATTTGATAGAGGGCCAATGTTCAAAGGATGTAATGCTCGAGTAAATGTATCCGAACTACCCAGACGGTGTATTATAAACCAAGGCTTTTGTAATATATTTATGCTGTTTATCTTAAAGTGCTTTCCTCATGTGCGGCCGTTTTCATTACTGAGAGTTTACCAGTCGTCGGCTTCAGCCCCCACGTAGATACTACGGGGGTGTTCCGGGTAGCACATAACCACACTTGGCCCAACATCTTGGTCCATGAAGGAGGTGGTAGCGCAGCGAACCAGGCAATCGGACTATAGGGTTTTATCACTCTCACTTAGCCATTGGAGTTTGACAGTGGGACTGTAAGACATCCCCTGGTGCGTATGCGGCTATCGAACTGGGATGCCTTAAACGCGTGACTAGAAAAAGCCAGCCCTTCGTGTGATACGGAAGAAATCGCTAGAGATGTAGTAAGGTGCCGAATTGCTGACCAGCTCTCGCCGCATCACGACAGTCAGTTTTCGGCTTTCTCTACTGAGGTGTTTGACCGGGCGAGCCGGAAACACAATCGCAGTAGTTCTCCCTTTACTACCTTAGCCGAACAAACGGAACGTAAGGTAGCAAGCACAGGAGCCGGGCAACCCAACTATTGACCAAAGACATGATTCGGAGCTGATGCATATAATGCAATATTCGGGACGCCGAAGTATACTCTGAGAGTGTTCGGGCTTTCTGTTTTCGAAAATATATATGGCAGAATAGAGCCCCTAGCGATTTAAGTCGTACCGAGGTGTATATGCCAATTCGGACGTAAAGTGGGAGAACAGATTAAGAAATAAGCCAATATCGAACAAGATTGGGCGAAACTGTTTCCATTATAGTCTGATTGGTACGTCAAAACGTATCTTTACAAAAGATAGCATCAAGGCCATTTTACATGCCAAGAACAATGGAAAGCTGTATACAGGTCCAAAAATTGAAAAGATGATCTTGACGATCCTTTGGACAATCTACCGCACGTCTGTGCCGCTTTTCCCCATGGTGTATGGTCCTTTGAGAAGATCAAGGATTGAGTGTACATAAGGGGCCTGGAAAGGGGCCCTGGGTACCATAGAAAATTGGAGTGGTTTGTAAAGAACCTGAAAAAATAAAAACAAGAAGAAAAAGGTGGAAAAGTATGAAGCTCCAGATAGGGTCAAGCCATACCGTGGACTTTATTTTTATTATGTCTCCGTCCCCGCCCATGGTATCTTTAGTGCGTAGTTATGTACGCACGGTACATATGCCGTTATCAGGTTGGGGCTTTGACGGAGGCCGAATTGCTAATCCAGCCCTAGACGAGCCGGACTGTCATTCTGCAGGGTAGGCCGGACTCGTTTGACAGTGTCCGAGGGCTTGACTGCCGATTGAGTTTTCGGCTCGATAAGGCCACCCTGTACTTCGGCTGCGAGGGCCGCGGTATGCTCCTCAGTACGGAGGGAGCGTTCCATGTTTCCATTAACTGTGATAACGGCATGGGGTCCAGGCATTTTGAGCTTTAAGTAAGCATAATGCGGGACCGCATTGAAGCGGGCGAAGGCGGTTCTCCCGAGCAGTGCGTGATAACCAATGCGGAAAGGGACAACATCGAAGATCAACTCTTTGCTTCGGAAGTTGTCCGGCGAACCAAAAACCACTTCCAGTGTTACTGAGCCCGTGCAGCGGGCTTCAACACCAGGTATTACTCCTTTAAAGGTGGTTTTAGTGGGCTTGATTCTTGATGAATTGATGCCCATTTTGCAGACAGTGTCCTGATAAAGCAGGTTAAGGCTGCTGCCGCCGTCCATAAGGACTCGCGTGAGATGGAGTCCGTCGATAATTGGATCGAGGACCAATGCTGCCGAACCTCCATGACGGATACTGGTCGGGTGGTCTCTCCGATCAAAAGTGATCGGACAGGCTGACTACGGGTTGAATTCTGGGGCGACTGGCTCTATGGCGTAGATGTCCCTTAGTGCGCGCTTGCGCTCCCTTTTGGGGATACGTGTAGCAGATATCATGTTCACCGTTTTTACCTCGGGGGGGAATTTCTTCTGTCCCCCTGTGTTTGGTGGGTGAGGCTCCTCATCATCGTCCTCACTGGGCAGCCCTTTCCCCTTGTGTTCGGCACTTAGTTTGCCGGCCTGTTTAAAGACCCAACAATTTCTGTTGGTATGATTGGCAGGCTTGTCAGGGGTTCCATGAATGTGGCAAGGTCGATCGAGTATTCTGTCCAAACTAGATGGACCATCCTTGTTTCCTTTGAATGGTATCTTCCGCTGACCGGGTTTAGAGCCACTGAATCCGGCGTTGACCGTCGTGTCTTTGGTATCTTCGTTATTGCTTCGACACTTGTGTTTGTTGCGCCGTGGCTTGCCGTTGCCATCTTTGACTTCGAAGGTGCCAGGGTCGCTGGTGCTATTGCTTCTACGAGCGAGCCAGATGTCTTCTCCCGTGCAAAAGCGGGTCATGAGAGCGGTAAGGGCTGCCATGGACTTTGGTTTTTCTTGGCCGAGGTGTCGGGCGAGGCACTCGTCCCAGACGCTATGTTTAAAGGCCGCGAGGGCTTCGGCGTCCGGACAGTCCACAATTTGGTTCTTTTTAATTAGGAACCTTGTCCATAGCTTCCGGACTGATTCTCCGGGTTGCTGTACTATGTGACTGAGGTCATCGGCGTCTGGGGGCCGAACATAGGTACCCTAGAAGTTATTTCTAAAGGCATCTTCGAAATCTTCCCAGCTACCTATAGAGTTTTCTGGGAGGCTGTTTAACTAGTGCCGAGCTGGTCCCTTTAATTTTAGCGGGAGGTACTTGATGGCATGGAGATCATCACCGCGGGCCATGTGGATATGGAGAAGAAAATCTTCGATCCATAACGCGGGATCCGTCGTACCATCATATGATTCAATGTTCACGGGTTTAAACCCTTCTGGGAACTGGTGCTCCATCACCTCATCGGTGAAGCATAAGGGGTGTGCGGCACCACTGTATCAGGCGATGTCGCGGCGTAGTTCGGATGAAGTCCGTATGCGGTTTTCGGCCCGAGTGAGGTTGTGCATGTCGTGCCAGGCCAGATGGCCGTCCTCTCGTGTTGGAGCACGCCCCCTCGATCCATAGATTGATCTTGTCTGACCGACTCTATTGTCCAGGTCCTTGCATAGGTCGTAGGTATAGCCCAGGGCTGCTGCCTCCTTGCCTCGACGGCGGGGTGGCACGGGCTGGTGTTCGGCGTAAGTGGTCGGTCTGTCCTATCCATGTGGTGGTCGGTCGGGTTCGTCAGCAGTTTTATACCTTGGTGGTATTGGCTCAAGGGCCTCGTCGACAAATTGTGGTAATAGCTTCCGCTTCGGGTAGCTCTTAATGGGGCGTTCAAGGCCGTATTCTTCGACTGCCAGGACCTTAGTCCATATGTCATTGAGTGTATCCTATTCGGCTTGGAGTTGATGTTCCTTCTTTTTTAGACTTCTTGTCGTGGCAATTAGCCGGTGCTTAAAGCGCTCTTGTTCGAGGGGTTCCTCCGGCACGATGAAGTCTTCATCGCCGACGCTCACATCCTCCTCGGAGATTGGTAGATAGTTACTATCCTCCGAGTCCTCATTCCCGACTAGATCATCAAGGTTAACTTGCCCATCCTCCCAATCATCATGTTCGGGTGTTGGCTCGATAGGGGCTTCGGGGTCTTCGGCATTCTCTGGAGTGTTATTGTCTCCGGTGTCGGTATTGCTGTCTTTTTCGCCACGCGATGCTTCGGAGGTGCTTCAGCAGGTTTATCTTCAACCGGATCCTTCTTGCCGTTGTCGTCATCCTCTTTGGGTGTATCCACCATATACACGTCATATGTGGAGGTGGCCGTCCAACGTCCGGTAAACGGCGGGTCTTGGCCTTGTTCGTCTTCGGCATCGTCGTCCATATCGACGATGTCTTCAGAGGCGTAGTCCAGCATGTCGGTTAAATCTTCGACAGTGGCTATGAAGTGGGTGGTGGGTGGGACGTAAAATTCCCCGTTCTCAGCCTCTAGTCCGGGCTCGGCGTAATTCGGAAGTGATTCCTCTGTAATGGCGAGGGATCGCATTAAGTCCAGAGCCTCGTTCAAGAGTGAGGTTTGGACGGGGAAAGGAGAGTCCGCTGAGCTGGCCGGGGTGAGAGCCTCCTGCCCATGCTCGCTCGGCATAGATTTCGAGAGTGCGGGTCTGGAATCCGGGGGCGAGTCCGGCTTTTTAGTGACAAGGGGAGCTCGGTTCAACTCCGGTTTTGCCGATGACGCAGTCCCCTCCAGATCTTCGGTAGCAAGTTCCATAATTGCAGAGAGTCTGGCGGGCTCTAAACTCCCGTCTTCGGATCTGGTAGTCAGCTCTGGATCTAAGGCCAGAGCGGCGGTTGGGGCCGTGAACCCTTCGAAGATCAAGTCTCCTCGGATATCAGCGACATAGTTCAGATTTCCAAAACTGATCTGATGACCAGGGGCGTAGCTGTCGACCTGCTCAAGGTGGCCAATCAAGTTGGCACGTAGTGCGAAGCCGCCGAATACGAAAATTTGGTCGGGGAGAAAAGTCTTGCCCGAAACGGCATCGTTGTGGATGATCGATCGAGCCATCGAATCTTCTGTCGACGGCACAGTGGAAATCTCAATGAAAGCACCAATGTCGCTGTCAAAACCGGCCGATATCGGGTAGGGGGTCCCGAACTGTGCGGCTGAGGATCGAAGGTAACAAGAGGCAGGGAACACGATGTTTACCCACGTTCGGGCCCTCTTAATGGAGGTAATACCCTACTTCCTACTTGATTGACTTTGATGAGTATAGGGGTTACAAGAGTTGATCTACCTCGAGATCGTAATGGCTAAACCCTAGATGTCTAGCATGTATGATTATGATCACCTCTACGGACTAAACCCTCTGGTTTATATAGACACCGGAGGGGCCTAGGGTTGTACAGAGTCGGTTTATAGAGAAAGGAATCTTTCACATCCGAACGCCAAGCTTGCCATCCACGCAAAGGAGAGTCCCATCCGGACACAGGGGAATGCCTTCTGTCTTGTATCTTCACGGCCCACCAGTCCGGCCCACGTCACATAGCCCGGACGCACGTGGACCCCCTAATCCAGGAATCCCTCAGTCCCCGTCGATGAGGTCTGACTTGGAAGCTGTGGATCCCAAGCCAGCATCGCAGAACGTGTCCTTCGGAAATGTCAAAAGGGGCTCGATGGCGATGTAGGATGGCAAATTGTTGTCAGCGAGCCAGAGGATATCAGCGGCGGGGCCATGGATGAGATCAACGGCGGTTGAACCCGAGGGGTTGGGGGTGGGCCACTTAACCTGTGACATAGCCCGCATCAGGCCGTCGCTGTCGATGACCTTGATGTCGTAGCCGGCGGCCGAGACATGCCCGCATACTCTAGCCCGCTGCTTGACTGCCTACTGCCAGTAATGGTCGTCAGCTTCCTTGGCGACGTCGGGCGAAGAGACCGCGATACACCTCTTTTGGGCCAGTCGCTCCTCGAGCTCCACGGGAAGCGTAGCCAGGCTTAGGCTGCGACGCTCTGGAATGGGGATGGGGATGGGGATCTGTGGGAAAGGGGGCGTTTGGCAGGTGTCATCAAAGAAACTCAGGGCGGCCTAGCTTTGGAGATCGGTGGGTAAGCTGCACGGGCAAACCGACAGATGTTGACAATGGAGGCCTTGCGGCGGCAGCGGCGGCGGGAACCTTGCTAGGGTTTCGAGCGAGGGAGGGGTGTATGTGTGCGTGCGCATGCCCGAGGAGGTTTTGGTGTGTGTGTGTGCAGGGGGCGGGGGTGTTTGAGGAAATGACGCGGGTACTGAAAATTTTACTATGCGGGAGTCAAACACGGGAGTGAAATGCCGGGGCTATTAGAAAATTTTGATGATAGTGCATCACACACGGTCCGGCGATAACAACTGTGTGTTATGAAACAGAAAAACCCTCGAGGCGGGCAGATATTTTCTAGGGATGCAGGCAAGATTGGGAACAAGAAACATCGCACACGGTCCGGAGATAACAACCATGTGTTATGAAACAGAAAAACCCTCGAGGCGGGTAGATAATTTCTAGGGATGCAGGCGGGATTGGGATCAAGAAACATCGCACACGGTCCGGAGATAACAACCGTGTGTTATGAAACAGAAAACCCTCGAGGCGGGCAGATATTTTTGAGAGGGGGAGCCTCGTGGAGCCCAATGTACTATGCGGATGTGTGCGTGACAGGGGCACCGGCGTGGCACACGGTTAGTTTGAGTGAACCGTGTCTGTTGTGTCATTCGACTTGTCTAATGTTCATAAATTTGGCGAAAAATGACGCGGGAGAGGGTCAGAACATGAACAAACTTGCATGTGGACCAAATTTATGTATGAAAAGGGTGGTTTGATTTCCAAATACCAAATGCAACTTTGATGTGGCACCTCTCTCGCAAAGCGCATGGTATTGCTTGCTCCCCCCCCCCACCTCGTGTCGGCACAAAGGGAATCCTAAGCTATAAATGCATTCCCCCTCCCCCCCAACCGAGGTTCACCTAGCAAAGTGTGAAGTAGCTAGCAGCCCCCCTCCTCAGTCGTGTC